>NW_015537954.1:66589-66846 GCF_001515605.1 Sinocyclocheilus anshuiensis
CATAAATAGATGTTCCATATAAACACATTTTTCTCTTTCTCCTCTTGGTATATAATCAGTTATGAATGTAAATAATTTATATAGGCTAAATAAAGCAGCAAATAAACACAAATGTGGGAATGAATTACTGACAAATGACTGTAATGACAAATGAATCTGCTGGAAGTTAAGCAGCACACAGACCAAACAACAGCCATTCGTTTAAGATATACATTAAAATAAATAAATAAACAATGTACGCGGAAATCTGTGCATAT
>NW_015537954.1:67142-72519 GCF_001515605.1 Sinocyclocheilus anshuiensis
TATATTGTAATTAAAATAAAGCTGAAATAAAATAAAAAATTAAAATTAATACATAAATATATATAAGAATATATAAATACGAAAAAGTTCAAATTAAAAGAACTTTAAATGTTGCCTTGACAACTAGGTGAAATAAATGAGTTGAAGTAGTAAAATGACTAAAACTAAAACTGAAATAAAAATAAATTAAAGCTATACAGAAATATAAAAAAATGAAAGTACATAACAAAAAATAGGCTAAAATTAAAATGAATATAAGTATATATAGTATATATAAAGTATGTATAATATAAAAAAGGCAAAAATGTAAATATTAATTAAAATTATGATACTATATTATTAATACTTTAGCATTGTTTACTGGGGATAGACCACTATAATTCCCACGGATTAAAGCCACACCCACTTAAACCAACCCACTGACTAAAACACACCCACCATTTGAAGCCACACCCATATAAACAACCCATGGTTTGAAGCCACGCCCGCTAAAAATCACCCCAGCTGGAAGCCACACCCCTTTAACACAAACCCACTGTTCGAAGCCTCGCCCACTTAAACTAACCAACAGACTGAAGCCACACCCACTTAAACCAACCAACAGTTTGAAGACACACCCCTTTAACACAAACCCACTGTTCGAAGCCTCGCCCACTTAAACTAACCAACAGACTGAAGCCACACCCACTTAAACCAACCAACAGTTTGAAGACACACCCCTTTAACACAAACCCACTGTTCGAAGCCTCGCCCACTTAAACTAACCAACAGACTGAAGCCACACCCACTTAAACCAACCAACAGTTTGAAGACACACCCCTTTAACACAAACCCACTGTTCGAAGCCTCGCCCACTTAAACTAACCAACAGACTGAAGCCACACCCACTTAAACCAAACAACAGTTTGAAGCCACACCCCTTTAACACAAACCCACTGTTCGAAGCCTCGCCCACTTAAACTAACCAACAGACTGAAGACTTTTAACATTCACGTTGATAATACAAATGATGCATTAGGACTTGCGTTTACTGACCTAATAAACTCTTTTGGAGTCAAGCAAAACGTCACCGGGCCCACTCATCATTTTAATCATACGCTAGACCCACTTAAACCAACCAACAGTTTGAAGACACACCCCTTACAAGAAAGCCACTGTTTGAAGCCACATTCACTTAAACCCACTGACTTTGTCATTTCTAGAGTTTGACAGCCTCCTCATTCACTTTCCTTGAATTTTAAATGCTGATTTAAACTCCTAGTAAGTCTGTGAGCAGAAGCTGTAAGCCGCAATGACGCAAGACCGCACCTTAGCATTAGCACATTAGCACCTGCAGACATTGATTTTGACCTCATTAGTTCTGATGGCGCGACCTCTGAGCCCGAACGACCCATCGTGACACACAGGGGAATGAAGAATTATTGTGCCTCCAAGAAAAGGTGAAGAGTTATCCATTCTTCTCTCCATATTTCCTCCTCCCGTTTTATGATTGAAAGATGCTGAGAGCTAAATCAGAATAAATGATATCTGATGGAGGGTGTTGACTTCCTGTTGCCTAGTAACAGCTTGCTTTCCTTTCGCTCCTTCCTCATCTTTAAAATCCTCGTCTCACTGCTCCAGTGATCCGCAGAGCTCCGCTGTAAATCAGAGAAATAAAACTTGCCAACAATTATTGACTCGTCTTCTCTCTCTCTCTATCTGCTGTCCTCTTTAACCTCTGCGCACCTCCCTCCAAAACAGGTCTTAAATTCCCACGCAACGTCAGTATCTGTGATATCATCTGGTAATGAGTTACTCCTGAGATCACTGGGAAAATCTCAGGATTTGTGTTTTCATTATGGCTGAGAATGATGGATTGTTCTTGTAAAAGTTTGTTTTAAAAAAACGATTTTATGTTATCAGTTCTGTTCTTGGATGTCTGAGCAGCTATTAAATCTATAGTGGCAGAGAAAACAAAATGATATTTTATCTGAGTTTTACAGACTTAATTGAATGCAATGAAAAAGTAAGACAAAATAATGCAAAACTCAAAACTTCTATTGCATTATCTTCACTGGTTGCTTCAACAACAAACCAGTTTTAGTCCGATTAGAAAATAAATGACTCTTATGTGCTGGTTCTTTTTAAAGAATCAAGCTAAAAGACTCACAAATCTCTCATCTGCAGCACAGTTATATGTTTGAATCAGTCTAATGGCTGGCTGAATTAATTATTGACTTTTCATTGAAATGTGAAGTCATTATTAATTAATAATGACTTCACAGTTCAATGAAAAGTCCTGCATTTTTGACAAATTCTTCTTAAAAAAAAAAAATTCTAATTTTATCATTAAGGCACTGAAATTGTAAAGGGTAAATCAGAATCTGAACCAAAATCCTTCAATTACTTACTAGTCACATTCCTAAAGACAATGTTTAGTTCAGAACTAACAGAGTTTTTGTTGTTGTTTGTAATAAATGACACTTACATAATAGATATAACTTTATATACTTGTTTTAAAATAAAATAAAATATTTTTTAAATAAACGATACTTATGTAATAAATATAACCTATACATTTATTTTAAAATAAAATAATTAAAATAAATAAATAAATATGATTTTCTTGTAATAAATATAACTTATATACTTATTTTAAAATAAAATAAGAAAATGAATTAAATAAATAAAAGTTTTGTTGTAATAAATGATTCGTATATAATAAATATAACTTTATATACTTACTTTAAATTAAATTTAATTAAATTAAATAATAGATTTTATTTTTAGATAGATAGAACTTATTTTTAATCTTCATCTCCTTTCAGAAAGCTCTCAACAGGCTGGATCTCATTTGTGATTCATGTTCTGTAAACCTACGAACCAACGTGCTGCTGATGACCGAAGATTTCACCCTGAAATCATTATCCTCCCTTCAGCAATAAAAAATGCTGAATGGTAGAAAATCCGGGCTGCATCTCTAATAACATCAGGGACAGGTCACATGACTTTGTTTATTATTACAGGGCCAAGGAAAGGTCATCGGTACAAACGTAAGCATCCACTGGAAACTGTGGATAATTTCCACACATCGACCATCAGATTTAAAGATGTGACCACATGCATATGCAACACATGCAAAAACCATTTGCATCAGCTTCAGTAGGTTCATTACATAAGCACAGCAGATTTCCATATGGAGTGCATAAATAAGTCCAGTTCCCCTGATTCAGCGGGTCAGTACCATACACTCAATGCTGGAAGACTATAATTTATTGAATTAATCAATATCCATTATCCTAAAACAGAAAAACAAATCAACGGACGCTTTAAGAGTCAGAGATCGACTAAACAGCAGATCTCTCTGGAACAACAAGAAGTATTCAGACGCAGGATCTCAATAAAGTGCCAAAATGTCTTTGCCAATTAGCCGGAAACTGCAATATCACACTGAACTGTTAAAAAGCTAATCGTTGAAGTCAGAGATGTGCACGATTAAAAGTAAAGACATAAAAACCATCTACCAATGAAATTCTGTCATGATGTGCAATGGAAACTGCAGGATGCCTTACGTTTTTTTTCTCCCATGTAACACATAAGTTCCTCACATTATCAGGTGCATTTTCACAAAAAGCCAAAGACAGACTCATTTTGTATGATGCAATGACCTCAAGAAGTGAACAACAGCTAAATAACCCCATCTAAATTAGCTCACGGTTATATGCACTGAAAATATATTTTTCACTTCACCCACTGTTGGCAGAATTGGTGAAAAAGTCAATTCTGGTCCCTGCTTGAGTCTGTGCAAAGCAGGGTAAAGTTATATTGTTTGTATGCAATGTGAAATTACAATGTCAAGTTAGAGCTTCCTTATGCATTGCAATCATGTAAACCCGAGCAGTCAGCGTTTAGAGGCTCTGCTGAAACATGAGGTGAATGACTGTACCTACTCTTCAACTGTGATTTTCTGCTTCAATCTGACCTTTTTCTGAGCTGTTAAACGTGGCCCATATCAGCCAGTGTTCTGAGCATGAGAAGCTCCTGAACCGAACCGAATGAGTAAAACATCTCGACATGTTCATCAGCTTTAAACTAGAAAAACTGATGCCAAACTGCGATGAGTCTGTCGTCTAACTGTATGGCATTCATATGCATGCACAGAAAACAGCTATTTTAAATTTTAATAATATTTCAATTATTTTGACCTAATGAATCTAATAAAGAATATAATATAATATAATATAATATAATATAATATAATATAATATAATATAATATAATATAATATAATATAATATAATATAATATAATATAATATAATATAATATAATATAATATAATATAATATAATATAATATAATATAATAAACAACAGTACTATTTATTTTTAATTATAATAATCAACACTCAAATTAAAAATGTGTATGCAAAAATGTAAATAATGCACATAATGCAGTTTTTTCTTCTAAATTATACAATTTCTATATGTTTTTGAAATATAATCATTTGCACAGTGGCTGTCATAACTTGTTTCATAAAATATTTATTTATTTAAACATTAAATTGATAAACTGATACATCACTAACAGGTAAAGTAAAAAATAATCAGTATATAGTTACCTCACCGACACACACACACACACACACAATCAATAATTACATTAAATAATTGACACACACACACACACACACACACACACACACACACACACTCAATGAGACTTCTTTCAAAAACATAAAAAAAAAAATCTTACCAACCCCAAACTTTTGGCTGCAGGGATTCACGCATGATTTTCTCATCTCCTATACAGCAATGCAATAGTGCACTAAACCCAGATAGAAATGAGAAGGAGAGCGAGAGAAAGACAGCATGAGACAGAAAGAGAGGGGACATAAAGATGCAATTATGAGGGTAAGGGCCCTCAGAGCGGAGCGGCTACACATCAGGGGCCCAAATTAATTACAGCTTCAAATGGCCAACAGAGAGTGTGTGCCGAGGCTCACCGACACACACACACACACACAATCAATAATTACATTAAATAATTGACACTCACACACATACGCACTCACGCACGCACACACACATTAAATAATTACATTAAATAATTGATACATCACTAACAGGTAAGGTAAAAAAAAATCAGTATATAGTCTAATATTTCTCAAAATGCTCTTCTCTAGACTCTAGAGCTTTTAAACCAGACTTTCTCTAGCAAAAACGAGCTGGAGACACTGATGACTTGCCTGAGGTGAATGAAATGCTATGTGACATTTTGTTTACAAGCTGTTTTAATGACGTCTTTCCGCGGCTGAAACACTGATTGAGCAATTACATGAGATGTTCATTCATGTTTATTTCACTTTAAAACTAGTAATAAAGATAAGTTAGAACTGA
>NW_015537954.1:72612-82963 GCF_001515605.1 Sinocyclocheilus anshuiensis
TTGGGAGCCTGAGCATTTCTGGTCAACAGTGTGATTTATAAAGCCATCATGTGCATGTATCCTCATGTAAGCCATCATGTTCAACACTAAACAAGGCTTTCATAAATTCCTGTTGAAGCACAATCAGCGTCAGTCGTGAAAAATGCCAGGCGTGGTCTTTCAACAGCAGCAGGACGTTAAACACAGCAAACTCTTTCTGCTCAACGACTGACTCACAATCTCCATTAAAGAGCAAGTTAAACATCAGAAACTAGGGGTGGAATGGTATGGTTTCAGTACAGCAGGAGGAAAAAAACTAAACATATACTGTGTATTTCTCAAAATGCTCTTCTCTAGACTCTAGAGCTTTTAAACCAGACTTTCTCTAGCAAAAACGAGCTGGAGACACTGATGACTTGCCTGAGGTGAATGAAATGCTATGTGACATTTTGTTTACAAGCTGTTTTAATGACGTCTTTCCGCGGCTGAAACACTGATTGAGCAATTACATGAGATGTTCATTCATGTTTATTTCACTTTAAAACTAGTAATAAAGATCAGTTAGAACTGAGGCTTCTATTAAGCGATCTGTCGCGCCACATCAAAGAGCAGCAAAACGGCATTTATTCAGGGGTGTAAATTGCGCGGGGGGGTTGTCCCCCCTAAAAATATAATTACAAACCACTCTGTGTATTGCAAATAATATATTGAAAATTTTCTGTACAAATACGTGTACCGTGACACCCCTATCAGAAACTGAGAGAGACCTCCACTCACGTCATGGCCTGGTAGATGGACTCCACACCGAAACGCATGGCAAACTCATCCACGATCTCCTGCGACACGTCGTCGAAGTAAACCTTCCAGGCATCGTCACCTTTGACCTCGGGGATCTTCACGACTCCGCTGTTCTTCACCTCCGTCAGGTAGTGGAAGAGATTCTGCGCAGAAACAGGGGGCCGTTTAGGGGCCAGGAAGCGTTTCGAGAGCATGAACTGCTGCAGCATTGATATGGAATGAATGTCGGGGAACATCAACAGCACAGTCAGCTTGGAAAGGTCAACATTTCGGGGCGCCAACCTACTGTCATCACACCAGCAAAAATGCCACAACACCGCGGTACAGAACCAGCGAGACGTGAGCCAGACTAACACAAACACATCAGCGCAAACCCTTCCAGCTACACATCGCTGGATTCTGAAGCGCTATTCATAATGCAACACGAATATGTGTTGATTTCTCCGTTTTGGCAGATCTTTAACTTTTCAATATGCTGGACATACTGACGTTTCACATAAATTAGCTATTAAATATAATATAATATAATGTAATGTAATATACAATATAATATAATATAATATAATATAATATAATATAAAATAATATAATATAATATAGGAAGTAACTTGCAGTAATGTAGTAATATATATGTGATGACATGACTAAATTTAAATATCACTTTTATTAAATATAATATAATATAATATAGGAAGTAACTTGCAGTAATGTAGTAATATATATGTGATGACATGACTAAATTTAAATATCACTTTTATTAAATATAATATAATATAATATAGGAAGTAACTTGCAGTAATGTAGTAATATATATGTGATGACATGACTAAATTTAAATATCACTTTTATTAAATATAATATAATATAATAGCAATAAATAACAGTTAATGCAGTAAGATGATATATGGCATGACTAAATCTAAATATCACTTTTATTAAATATAAAAGTGAGGTATTTATCAAATTTCTTACATGTATTTGAATTGCAAAATATCACAACACAGAGCCAAATTGTTTTAGTTTTTTTATATTTCATTTTTTAAATTGTATTAATTTTTGTCCTGTTTTACAGTAAAAACAAAAGGAAGTAACTTGCAGTAATGTAGTAATATATATGTGATGACATGACTAAATTTAAATATCACTTTTATTAAATATAATATAATATAATATAGGAAGTAACTTGCAGTAATGTAGTAATATATATGTGATGACATGACTAAATTTAAATATCACTTTTATTAAATATAATATAATATAATATAGGAAGTAACTTGCAGTAATGTAGTAATATATATGTGATGACATGACTAAATTTAAATATCACTTTTATTAAATATAATATAATATAATATAGGAAGTAACTTGCAGTAATGTAGTAATATATATGTGATGACATGACTAAATTTAAATATCACTTTTATTAAATATAATATAATATAATATAGGAAGTAACTTGCAGTAATGTAGTAATATATATGTGATGACATGACTAAATTTAAATATCACTTTTATTAAATATAATATAATATAATATAGGAAGTAACTTGCAGTAATGTAGTAATATATATGTGATGACATGACTAAATTTAAATATCACTTTTATTAAATATAATATAATATAATATAGGAAGTAACTTGCAGTAATGTAGTAATATATATGTGATGACATGACTAAATTTAAATATCACTTTTATTAAATATAATATAATATAATATAGGAAGTAACTTGCAGTAATGTAGTAATATATATGTGATGACATGACTAAATTTAAATATCACTTTTATTAAATATAATATAATATAATAGCAATAAATAACAGTTAATGCAGTAAGATGATATATGGCATGACTAAATCTAAATATCACTTTTATTAAATATAAAAGTGAGGTATTTATCAAATTTCTTACATGTATTTGAATTGCAAAATATCACAACACAGAGCCAAATTGTTTTAGTTTTTTTATATTTCATTTTTTAAATTGTATTAATTTTTGTCCTGTTTTACAGTAAAAACAAAAAAAATCGAAACATTCTTAAAACAAAGTAAATTTACATATTATGCAAATACACTTGTTTTACGTTTTTAAGTATATTTGATGCTTTTCTGACCCAATGGTGGTTTTGTTGTTGCAAGCAAAAATCTAACAATATTTAGTGAGGCTTTATATACATATACAGTATATATTTATAATATAATTTAATATTTAGTTTAATATTTTTTCATATAATATAATATTTATATGTTATATAATATAATATGAATATTTTATATTTAAAACAAGACAAAGTTCTGATTAAGAACGTGATATCTGCAGTGTATTTCAGTGATACTGATGTCAGACGTACCTCGTGTAAACATGTGTACTGTCCGTGAGGAGGAGCCACCTTCTCTTCTCCCTTCATCTCCACGCTGATCTTCAGCCTGATGGCCCCCGACACCATCGACTTATCCGTCCGCTTCTCTGCACAGAGAATGAGCATGTGAACAGAAGACAGAAAAGACAAGAAGAAACAGAAATAAAACGAGTGAAATCATTGAGGCTGAGCCTGTCAATAACACACATAATGCAGCTGATCTCAGAACAGTGACCTGCGGCCAATCTCATCACCATGTTCCATTACAAATCTGACCAGCAAATTTAAACCAGACAATGTCAATATGTGTCCCTGGAGCACAAAAGCAGTGTTAAGTCGCTGGGGTATATTTGTAGCAATAGCCAACAATACATTGTATGTGTCAAAATTATTGACTTTTCTTTTATGCCAAAAATCATTAGGATATTAAGTAAAGATCATGTTCCATAAAGATATTTTGTAAATTTCCTACCGTAAATATATCAAAACTTAATTTTTGATTAGTAATATGCATTGCTAAGAACTTCATTTGGACAACTTTAAAGATGATTTTCTCAATATTTAGATTTTTTGCACCCTCAGATTCCAGATTTTCAAATAGTTGTATCTCAGCCAAATATTGTCCTATCCTAACAAACCATACATCAATGGAAAGCTTATTTATTCAGCTTATTTCAGATGATGTATACATCTCAATTTCAAAAAAATTATCCTTATGACTGGTTTTGTGCTCCATGGTCCCAAATGTCTAATTTCAGCCATGAGCACTGAAACCCAGAAACAGAAGCTACATTTACTGTAATGTGAGATTTGTTCTTTGCAATAACATGCACGATGATGAATCACGGTTCAGAAATGTGCGTTAAGAAAGCATAAACAGTCCAATTTCATGCTGACTTGAAATCTCCTGAGACATTCAGCAGCTGCTTTTAAACTAATACATGATATAAAAAGGCTCTTTGCAGATAACGTGCTCCACACATCTTGTTTTATAGATGTCTTAATTGCTCTAATTGATGTCCGGATTTTTCTCACATCTCAGAGACATGGACAGATGGAGGAGGAGCGAGCAGATATCAGCGCTTCGGTTTGACCCGAGTGAGTCACGCTCTAAACCACACGCTTCTGCTCCGAGCCAAGCAAAACAATCCCACAATCCAACAAATAAAGCATCAACAAAAGCAGAAACGATTCTCTGTGGAACAATGAGGCCATCTGCACCAGAACAAAACCAAGGAGGAACTCTTCAACTTCCTTTCAAAGGTATTAAAGGGATAATTCACCTGAAGTGAAGCTGGAAGGCCTGAAATTCGGCACAAAATTTACTTCTTTTAGGCTGCTTCTTGTTTGTTTTTTTTCAAGTCACTTTGGGTGAATCTCACAAAGTAAAGCTCAGGGAGTCACATTTCACCCTAAAATCACCCTAAAAGATTATATTATATTGAAACATATTTTTAAGACATCTTTGCACTGACAACTTATTTTGGACATTTAAACACATTTCCTGCCTAAATTCCCATTAATTTAATGCAAGAAAAGCTAATACTCATTGTTTATAGCCAGAAAAAAAAAATTCAACACAATATACTTTAGGCATATAACTAAAAAGCCTAAATTCTCATTAATGAAAGAATTAAAGAAAAAAATAATAATAACATAATACATGATATAAAGGCAATGCAAGTTTATTTATATAACATTCCATACATAATGGAAATTCAAAGTTTTACATAAAAGGAATTTTAAAATAATCAAGATTACTAAGAAATAAGATTAATAAAAAAGTTACATTTATTTGAGAAGAATAAGGATGCATATAAATGATATAAGACACAATAATAATAATAACAACAACAATTTTACATGTATACCAGAGTGTGAATAACTGTTCAATGTGCATAACTGAAATTATTTAAAATGATTTAAAATGTTTTAAAGATCTTAAAGTAGGCTCATTTTGTAATTGCATTATTTATTTACTGTATTTACTTCGGTTTATTTATTTTGTTGTCATTCCGGGGGGAAAAAGGCTTTAAAAGTTCTTTAAAAGGGACATTGGATAACATTTGTAGATTTTTTTTTTTGTTGCATATGTGACCCTGGAGCACAAAACCAGTCATAAGTGTCATTTTTTCGAAATTGAGATTTATACATCATATGAAAGCTGAATAAATAAGCTTTCCATTGATGTATGGTTTTGTTAGGATCGGACAATATTTGGTCAAGATACAACTATTTGAAAATCTGGAATCTGAGGGTGCAAAAAAATCTGAATATTGAGAAAATCATCTTTAAAGTTGTCCAAATGAAGTTCTTAGCAATGCATATTCATAAAAGAAAAATGGATAATTTTGACCCATACAATGTATTGTTGGCTATTGCTACAAATATACCCCAGCGACTTAAGACTGCTTTGTCTCATAAAAGAAAAATGGATAATTTTGACCCATACAATGTATTGTTGGCTATTGCTACCAATATACCCCAGCGACTTAAGACTGCTTTTGTGCTCCAGGGTCACATTTAACTAGGTTTCTGGCATGTCTGCCTGCTCAGAAAAGCTGTAGAGAAAACACGCAGTCAGTTTGTTATGTGCTGTCTGAGTCTTGAGCTGTTTCAATCTGCAGCTGGTTTCTGTGTAGATAGCTGGCTATTTGAATAAGGCCATATATGGATATATGCATGTGTCTTCTGTTGACACGCCCCATTGAAGAGAGAGGCGGGGTGAGCAGATCTCATTATCATTTAAAGAGACATGCACCAAAACGAGTCACTGTGAACAGAGCTGTTTTTGACAAGGTAAAAAGGGTGTTGTTTTGCATGACAATTGAGGAATTGTAACCAAAGTGCGTTACAGACATTTCATGAAGACCCTAAAGAATCATAACAACATACCGAGATTATACCAGACGTCCATCTCCCCGCTCAGCATGCGCACCTCGATGATGGTCTGACCCAGAAAATCATCAGATTCCTTCTTAAAGTGCTGCTTCACCCTGGACTTTATGTCGTCGTCTTCATCCCACACACGGACCTTAATACGGTCTGTGGCGTTATGACACTCACTGACAGAGACAGACAGAGAGAGAGGAGCGTCACACAAAGATGCTTCTCATACAATTACCCATACATCATAAAAAAAATGAGCTGATCAATAAGTCATGTTTTTCCATTGCTTTAACTCATCAAAATAATTTAAGCAATTTCAGTTTCATTTTTTGAGTTGTATGAAATTCAACTCAACTCAACTTTTTTAAGTCAGTTTAATGTCATTTAAGTTTGAATGACTTGTACAGTCAATTTGATTATATTAAAAAAATGTAAGGCAGTTAAAATATAGTACATAAAACAGTTTTTTTTACAGTGTAGGAAAAATCTAAACACACACTAATGAGACAATTGTTGACATACAGTGAGAGTACAGAGCTACACTACACTGTATTTTTATCTTGTTTTCCAGTACAAATATCTAAAAATTCTTAAATCAAGACACATTTACTGTTTTGTTGAATGCTATCTGTTTTTGTGAGAGGTCCTGGACTTTGATTTCATGGGGAGATCATTTTGCATCTTACACTGGACATGCGAAATTACTTCAGACATTAAGTCTTGAATGCATTTCTTGAGAAATGCATCAAAATTAAGTGATTTTTTTTTTTGCTTAAAACAAGAAACAAATATTTTAAATTGGGGTAAGAAAAACAATCCTGATTTATCTTTAAATTAAGCTTATTTTTCTGATACCACTGGCAGATATTTGTTTTTATTTTAAGCTTAAACTCGCTTAATTTTGATACGTTTTTCAGAAAACAAGTCATTTTGCTCCTCATCTTAAAAATGGTAAGATATTTGTACTTGGAAAACATGAAAAAAATATTGAGTGAGAATTTTTTTTTTTTTGCAGTGTATAAAATGAAGATTGTGAGTTTTCTATATATATATATATATATATATTTTTTTTTTTTTCAATATTTATTTTGGAGTAAAATATGACCCGAACAGATCTGCATGTAAATTATATGTATATTATTAGGTTTTCTCCACATTACAGTAACAAAAACAGAGGGGGTGTAAATAAATGTAATAAAAAGTCACAATATAAAATATTTTAAAGATCCTAAAACAGGCTAATTTTTCTATATGCATTATGTATTTTATTTTATTTTTTTGTCTTTCATTTTGGGGTAAAATATAACCTGGAAAGAACAGCATGAATATCTCATAAGACAAAAATACTGAGGAAGAAAATCATTTTTGAAGTGCATAAAATAAAGGTGGAGAGCAGTTTAGATCATTTAATGAGAAATGTTTAATCTCTGACTTTTGATTGCATACTGTAAATTTGGAAATCTGAGCACAGATTAAAAATCTTAAAAATCTCCATTTGATTTCACTGCTGTCTAGGAAAAATAGTTCATATATCAAATAGAACTCATTTGTGGTTTTCCTTTCTCATGACAAAACACTACTGACCGCATTTAAGAGCCAATTTACCTTTGAGGACGTCCCCAAAGGGAAGACTTTTGTTATTTAGCTGACGTCAAGGGAAAGTTTTGTCCCTGAAGTATAGCCAAGAAAATCCACACACACACACACACACACACACAAGCTGCCAAAAGAGTGGCGAGCTGCTTGCCGAACTGCTTTTAAAGGTCACATGCTCCACTGAATCTCCAAACTGGGCACTTAGCCTCCTGTGGTCCATCTCCATGTCTGTGTCTCCGGTGGAGGAGTGAATTAAGAGAGACTGAGAGAGAGACAGGCTCACAGACAGACGTTACGCCTGCAGACAGTCACTCACAGATGCAGAAACACACCACAGCCCCGACACACATCACTTCAAATCACACTGACTGACACCAACCTAAGGAGGAAATATAAATATCATCATATTACAGGAACACTTAGAGTTTGTGAAAACTGATCGCAGAGAGAGCCAGACAAACCTGGACAGCTATGCTTTATTATGGAGAGATCAGGTCTGACACTAACTTCAAAAAAGTTCGGGTTCACTAAGAAATGAACTATTTTATTCAGCAGGAATGCATTAAAATAATCAAAAGTGACAGTAAAGACATTTATAATGTAATTTCTATTTCAAATAAATGCTGTTCTTTTGAACTTTCTATTCATCTGTGAATCCTGAAAAACAAAATGCGTCACGGTTTCCACAGAAATATTGTGCAGCACAACTGTTTTCAACATTGATAATAATCAGAAATGTTTCTTGAGCAGCAAATCAGCATATTAGAATGATTTCTGAAGATCATGCGACACTGAAGACTGGAGTAATTATGCTGAAAATGCAGCTTTGATTGCAGAAATAAATTATATTTTCACAGATATTCACATAGAAAACAGATATGTTAAGTTGTAATAATATTTCCCTGTTTTTACTGCATTTTTTATCAAATAAATGCAGCCTTGGTGATCAGAAGAGACTTAATTCAGAAGCATTAAAAAAACTGTCCCAAACTTTTGAACATGCAGTGAAAGTAAAAGATAAATGGCTAAATGAATGAGTGAAGGTAAAAACATTTAATGTTTTTTTTCTTTGCCTTTTGAAATTTACTGACAAAATGGCAAAAATTTATCATAACCTTTCTCAACGTTTTGACTTGTAAGGCAGAACACATTAGAAGTTCATCTGAAACCTTACTTGAAATTGTTGATTTAGTTCTTATATTTGTTTTAAATACATTTATGTACTCATAAATCTTCACAAAAACGACTGACCACAAATGAATTCAATCTGTGCAGGCAAAAGTTGAGTAATATATTCACTGAAGTGACATTTTAAGTATTAAAAAAGCCTTGGAAATGTACAAATCCTCAAATATAGCAATGCAGCAGCTACTCCAGCAGCACAGTGTGTCCTCATTAACAGTCTGCTACTCAATCTGAAACCAAATGTATTATTTTTTTAAACGAGAGAAATGAGCCCAGTTTCTGCATTTCTTTGAAATTTGCTTGAAAGCACTAGAATGTTTTAGTTTAAGGCTAATCCAGAAAGTATGCTAATATGCAAATGAGACTAGCCACACTTTTAGGTGGATGAGTTGCAAATGAGAACTGAATCAACGTCATAGATCGACTTCCATCTGCTCTCATGTTTCACAACAAATGGCAAAAAAGCGGGGCGAGAAGAGAAAACACACACCAACAGAAGGTTTCGGAGAGATTTATAGCAGCTCTTCATCGGCTGTTATAAAAACACCTACTGTGAAGATCGCTTGATGGGTTTAATCTGCTATCATGTCTGTCATAATAAGACAGACTATCAACCTGAGAAAACAAATTAAGAGGGCTTCCACTATCACTCTAATGCCTCTCTGTCTTTGAAAGAGTTTAAACAGGTGAGAGGAACTAAGAGCTCATCTCAAAATATGCATTTCCCCATAATCCTGCATAAATCCCTCCAAATCCAGCGATCCAGTCTCTCCTGAAGCCCTGGGGTTTCTCGTCACCCTATAGACTCAAATATTTATCCTGAGCTTTAGATGAAGAAATGCACAGAGCGATTTCCCACACTCTCTGTTTCACTTAGAGCTGAAAATGCAATGTTATATTGGCCAAATAAATATAGATATAAAAACAAAATTAATATATATCCTGACCAGGCAGATGCTGCATCACTGAATCAACCAATGGAATGAGTTTGGGGCGGAGCTATGCCTTTGCTCGACCAATGGCAGAAGGTGGGCGTGTTCTAACAGTGATAAGACACTTGAGGCTGTTTAAGTGTGAATCCAGTCACAGCTGAAGGGGTTACAGGCCCGTCGCTGCTTGTTGTGTCTAACAGAGGCCTTTAGGTGCAACCGTCCTCACAATACAGCCCGGCCTCTTACATTACTGCTCAAGTAAGTCACAGACTGGATGTAATTACCTGTCACATTTCTCATTTCACACACCAGCGCGAGGTCGACCCCAAACACACACTGTACAACAGCAAGAGAGCGGGATCTCTTCTTTAATATTCATTATAGATGTGTGTGTGTGTCTTTCTCAGTTTCAGCTCTGTATTCTTCAGCCCCAGTTTTTCCTCTCTGTCCTGTAGACCAGGGCTGTAAAAAACATGTCCCAAGGGCCTGTCACATCCTGTGGAGGAGCTCAATTCAACCGGGGTGATTAAAAATCACAAGTAAAACATGGAATAGAATAGAATAGAATTAATTTATTGAAATATATAATAAATATATATATATAAATACACAC
>NW_015537954.1:84745-112245 GCF_001515605.1 Sinocyclocheilus anshuiensis
GTAAAGACATTTATAATGTAATTTCTATTTCAAATAAATGCTGTTCTTTTGAACTTTCTATTCATCTGTGAATCCTGAAAAACAAAATGCGTCACGGTTTCCACAGAAATATTGTGCAGCACAACTGTTTTCAACATTGATAATAATCAGAAATGTTTCTTGAGCAGCAAATCAGCATATTAGAATGATTTCTGAAGATCATGCGACACTGAAGACTGGAGTAATTATGCTGAAAATGCAGCTTTGATTGCAGAAATAAATTATATTTTCACAGATATTCACATAGAAAACAGATATGTTAAGTTGTAATAATATTTCCCTGTTTTTACTGCATTTTTTATCAAATAAATGCAGCCTTGGTGATCAGAAGAGACTTAATTCAGAAGCATTAAAAAAACTGTCCCAAACTTTTGAACATGCAGTGAAAGTAAAAGATAAATGGCTAAATGAATGAGTGAAGGTAAAAACATTTAATGTTTTTTTTCTTTGCCTTTTGAAATTTACTGACAAAATGGCAAAAATTTATCATAACCTTTCTCAACGTTTTGACTTGTAAGGCAGAACACATTAGAAGTTCATCTGAAACCTTACTTGAAATTGTTGATTTAGTTCTTATATTTGTTTTAAATACATTTATGTACTCATAAATCTTCACAAAAACGACTGACCACAAATGAATTCAATCTGTGCAGGCAAAAGTTGAGTAATATATTCACTGAAGTGACATTTTAAGTATTAAAAAAGCCTTGGAAATGTACAAATCCTCAAATATAGCAATGCAGCAGCTACTCCAGCAGCACAGTGTGTCCTCATTAACAGTCTGCTACTCAATCTGAAACCAAATGTATTATTTTTTTAAACGAGAGAAATGAGCCCAGTTTCTGCATTTCTTTGAAATTTGCTTGAAAGCACTAGAATGTTTTAGTTTAAGGCTAATCCAGAAAGTATGCTAATATGCAAATGAGACTAGCCACACTTTTAGGTGGATGAGTTGCAAATGAGAACTGAATCAACGTCATAGATCGACTTCCATCTGCTCTCATGTTTCACAACAAATGGCAAAAAAGCGGGGCGAGAAGAGAAAACACACACCAACAGAAGGTTTCGGAGAGATTTATAGCAGCTCTTCATCGGCTGTTATAAAAACACCTACTGTGAAGATCGCTTGATGGGTTTAATCTGCTATCATGTCTGTCATAATAAGACAGACTATCAACCTGAGAAAACAAATTAAGAGGGCTTCCACTATCACTCTAATGCCTCTCTGTCTTTGAAAGAGTTTAAACAGGTGAGAGGAACTAAGAGCTCATCTCAAAATATGCATTTCCCCATAATCCTGCATAAATCCCTCCAAATCCAGCGATCCAGTCTCTCCTGAAGCCCTGGGGTTTCTCGTCACCCTATAGACTCAAATATTTATCCTGAGCTTTAGATGAAGAAATGCACAGAGCGATTTCCCACACTCTCTGTTTCACTTAGAGCTGAAAATGCAATGTTATATTGGCCAAATAAATATAGATATAAAAACAAAATTAATATATATCCTGACCAGGCAGATGCTGCATCACTGAATCAACCAATGGAATGAGTTTGGGGCGGAGCTATGCCTTTGCTCGACCAATGGCAGAAGGTGGGCGTGTTCTAACAGTGATAAGACACTTGAGGCTGTTTAAGTGTGAATCCAGTCACAGCTGAAGGGGTTACAGGCCCGTCGCTGCTTGTTGTGTCTAACAGAGGCCTTTAGGTGCAACCGTCCTCACAATACAGCCCGGCCTCTTACATTACTGCTCAAGTAAGTCACAGACTGGATGTAATTACCTGTCACATTTCTCATTTCACACACCAGCGCGAGGTCGACCCCAAACACACACTGTACAACAGCAAGAGAGCGGGATCTCTTCTTTAATATTCATTATAGATGTGTGTGTGTGTCTTTCTCAGTTTCAGCTCTGTATTCTTCAGCCCCAGTTTTTCCTCTCTGTCCTGTAGACCAGGGCTGTAAAAAACATGTCCCAAGGGCCTGTCACATCCTGTGGAGGAGCTCAATTCAACCGGGGTGATTAAAAATCACAAGTAAAACATGGAATAGAATAGAATAGAATTAATTTATTGAAATATATAATAAATATATATATATAAATACACACACATGCATGTATATATTTCAGAAAAATATTCTATGTTTATATATTAAATATATTTATACATAATATACATTTTATGAATATAAATATATACATGTAAATACATGTAAATATTTTCAAAATATATACTGTACTTGTGTGTCTTTATATATACATAATAAATATACACAGTACACACACATGTATTATGTAAACAAAAACTTTTATTTTGGATGCGATTAATCACGATTAATCATTTGACAGCACTAATATATATATATATATATATTTATTTATTTATATATTAAGAGTTCATTTGCAAAACAGATTTTTTGATTAGGTAAAAAATATCTTAAAATACTAGTTAACTAACACAATAAAACACAATAAAAACATGATAACATAATAAAAAACATGATTTTTTATTGAGTTATCTGTTTTTGCAAATAAACTCTTGATATATATATATAACATTTAATACATATAATATATAAGATAATATATAAGTAGTATTTCACATTTTATGCCAATTTATTAAAGCTAAATTATCCAGCAAAAAAACTGTGCTTTCACTTTTTTCAGGTCAAAATTCCTAACGTTGCCTATTTTAACAGTAAGAATTTAATATTAGACTTCATTAAGACTGTATCAGGGTTAACAAAAGAAAACCTTGGTGTGTCCTGTCCTTTAAAAGAAAAAAATAACTTTTTGAATAAATAGATATATAATCTTTTTTTTTTTTTAGCAACTTAATACTAAAGTATTGGCGTGATGCATTTGTTCAGATCTCTGAGGCTGATTAGGAGCAGCAGTAATAGCAAGTCTTTTCTTAGTAAGCATCAGTAAGTATGTTGCTGAGTGTTTTTGGGTGGGATCCATTAGGGGTGTTCGATGGTCATTTCACAAGATCCACTCTTATGCAGGGTATGACAGTGTTCATGGGTGTTGATGGCTGCTGTGAGAGTGATGTGCTCTGAGTAATGCACTGCAGCTATTTAGAAAGAGAAAGTGAGAGAAATCGAAAGAGAAAAAGAACAAGTCAGAAAATAGGAGCATTAAACCCCTTTTTAACTCTTTCCCTACCAGTGTTTTTTTGTTGCCAGCCACCGCCAGCATGAATATTTTGTTGTATGAATATCTGAACATGCAATAAGAACAAAGCCTCTGCTTTTAAACAAAACAAACTAGCTTCATGCATTCTTTTTTATCAATACCTGAATGTGGGCAAGTTTCATTAAAAAAAAATAAAAAATAAATAAAAATATATTGAACAAAAAGCTAAGAAAATGGCAGGGAAAGAGTTAATGTCAAGGACTATTTAATATTTTAAAAATATTTAAAAATACATTTGATTACAAATAAACAAAACATAAATTAATAAATAAATAAACAAACAAACAGCTAGAACATGGCCTTTAGCATATAGAACAATCCATTAGGCAGAGGCTGGCATTTCTCTCAGGATTAAGATCGCAAACTCGGATTGAAATGGAAAATTAAAGTGGGCGATGAGGATTAGGGGTCGTATAAGATGTGCTGTAGCTCTAATAATCCAGCAATCTTCCTCACAGCAACAACACAGCTAAAGTTCAATACAGCAGCAGATCGCTCCGGCACCGATATCTGCGACGGGATTCAGTGCTTTAATATTCAAAGCACCAGTGATGTTTTCTTCTATGTAATACAGGCTGAAAGACTGAAATTGCTTTGTTTCACTTGGTGCAATGCATTTATTCTGTTTGCTCACCAGATGGTGTGAATGAATGTGGTACTGATGTTTAACTGCTTTAGGTTATTCACCCATGACAGCGATGAAGTAATGCAATAATACAGAGCAGGACACACCCCAAACTAGTCAAAATGATTTAAGAATAAAATGGTATTTAATGGTGTAAAGCAAAGCAGAGTAGTTGTGTATAGTATTTTATCCAAAAATAAGCACATAATTTGGTGTTTAAACCATGATGTAAAATTACTTTTTGTGTGAAAAACAGCAATATTCTGAACTGAAGAACTGGAAACATTCAGATTCATGAGCATTCATTTTTAATTTGATTTGCCTCAACACACAGGAATTTATGCATCCATCCATCTATTCATCTATCCACCCACCCAACTATCCAGTCATCCATCCATCCATCCACCCATCTGTCCATCCATCCTTTCATCCCTCCATCCCATCCATATACTGTATCTTTCCATCAATCCATCAATTACCCACACATCCATCCATCCATCCATCTGTCCATCCATCCTTTCATCCATCCATCCCATCCATATACTGTATCTTTCCATCAATCCGTCAATTACCCACACATCCATCCACTCATCCATCCATCCATATATCCATCCATCCTTTCATCCCTCCATCCATCTATTCATCTATTCACCCACCCAACTATCCATCCATCCAACTACCAATTCATCTATCCATCCATCCATCCATCCACCCATCTGTCCATCCATCCTTTCATTCCTCCATCCCATCCATATACTGTATCTTTCCATCAATCCATCAATTACCCACACATCCATCCATCCATATATCCATCCATCCTTTCATCCCTCCATCCATATATCTATCCATCAATCTATCATTCACCCATCCCTCCATCCATCTATTCATCTATCCACCCACCCAACTATCCATCCATCCATATATCCATCCCTCCATCCATACATCTATCCATCCATCCATATAACCATCCTTCTGTCCATCCATCCATATATCCACCAATCCATCCAACTTTCCATCTATCCAACTATCCATCCATCCATCCTTATATTTATTCATCTATCCATCCATCCATCGATTCTTATATTTATTCATCTATCCATCCATCCATCCATCCAACTATCCATCTATCTATCCATCCAATTATCCATCCATCCATCCATATATTAATCCATTCATCCATCCATCGATTCTTATATTTATTCATCTATCCATCCATCCATCCATCCAACTATCCATCTATCTATCCATCCATCCATCCATATATTAATCCATTCATCCATCCATCCATCCATCCAACTATCCATCCATCTATCTATCCATCCAATTATCCATCCATCCATCCACCCATATATTAATCCATTCATCCATCCATCCACCCATCCATCCAACTATCTATCCATCCATCCCCCCATCTATCCACATAGCCATCCATCAATCCATGGATGGATAAATTTGAGCGCATGGATCTCATAATGGCCTCAGCAAAAACTTAATGAAAAGAGCAACTAACAATCAGGAACAACCTCCTGTCGTTCCTCCAGTTCAGCCAAACCACACAAGAAATAAAGTTCTGTCTGGATTGTACAACATTCCCACAGTCAGGAGTGCTGTAGATCTCAGGCTTCTGATTTATTGGTTTTGTGCATCAAATCCTAACAAAGGATTATGAATGGAACAGGACAATGAGTCCAGCCTCACTATAACGCAACACCCATGACTGCAGAAGCCTCAAGGATATACTATCAGAAATATGAAAAGAAACAGTCCCATGAGAGCATGACAAAGCCAACGGGAATACAAATGATTTCCATTACTCCTCATTTATGACCCGAAGAGCTTTTTCAAATAGACCAAAAAGCTCCTTTGACTATCAACCAAAAAAATATTCATACTCGTAATGGAAGGGCTCTACAGAAAATGTCAAATTAATGAAAGGCTACTTTGAATAATTCATATGCCATTTGAAAATTTGTTTGTGACTGAGTGGCAGAAATGTTGTGAAATGGAAACTGCGTCTCTGCCCTTTGAGTTCAACTTAATTTTAAAAAGCTTCACTGCATAAGAGTGTCCAATAATCTCATAAAAACGTTTTCATCCTCAATCTGCGCTCATGCAGAGAGCGTGATATTCTAGAGCAGTGGATCTGGTGGGTCACGCCCTAAAAATGAGCCTCGGGTCTGTTCTGATGGGTCGTGGGAAACAAGGGAAAAAACAATGCTGAATGCCAATATAAAACTGCAACAGGCCATATAAATATGCATAATTAGAACAGCCAAATAAATAAGCTTCAAGTTTTGAAAGGGAGGAGAAAAAAATCCCAAATACTTTGTTGTTGACTTTGCATCTAAATTCCGTGCAAATTCATCTGTCACTTGCCAGAAGAGAGTCTAATTAGCCAACATAAAAATGAAAAAATATTTATATATATATTTTTTATTTTTATTTTTTACAATTTATTTTTTTTTTTTATTTATTTTTTTTTTTATTAATTAATTTATTTTAAAATCATTTTATTATCGTTTTATATTAATATAAAATGATAATGATTTTAAGGTTAATTTTACATAAAATCAGTACTGTGCTGATTGCACTGCACTAGATTCCCAGTGTAAAAGCACAATGTTAGATGCACGTTGCAACACAGAAGGTAAATAAACAGAAAACACATCTGCTTTCTGTGAGACTCACAAGAAGAACTTCTCCTCCCAGACTGGGTTGAGATTGCCAAAAACGGTTTTGGTCCTGCGTTTGGTCTTTCCCACTTGTACAGTGACGTAGGGGTCGCTGGAGCCCGTCTTGTCTTTGGCTTGCAAACCTTGAGCACATACAACTAGAGAAGAAAGACAGAAAAAAGACAACGTTTTGTGAATTGGGCATTCATGAAACAAGCAAAACAGCATTTGCATGGGAGACAACAATGACTGAAGAAAAGAGAAACTACTAACTCTACACTAACTGAGGCTTCTGAGTGCATTATACTGATGCTGACAGAAATGCATGAATTGCATTAAAAAAAAACACACTGTGTGTTCATCACAGTGTGTTTAGTTTTGCAAATCTGCAAAATTGTGATATTTAAAGGTAAAAATTCAAACATTGTTTTAATTTATTATGTGAAAATATTGGTGCCCAGAGCAGGGTTATAGTAGTTAATTAAAACTAAAAACTTAATTAAATATATATTTTTATTACATTAAATAAAATAAACATTAACTGAAAATAATTACTTTTATTTATATTATTTCAGCGAGTTGCCAAGGAAACATTTCTAATTTTCAATTACTTTAACTACTAAAATAGCTAAAACTGAAGTACTAAAATAGCACAAACTAAAATAAAAATGTGTTATTTAAAGACATGTATAAAAAAAAAAAGTAAACCAAAAATATAAAGTAAAAACTAATTCAAAATATTACTAAAATCTTACTTAACACTGGCTCAGGGTTTTATACAATCTAAAAAATATAGATTTTTCAATGTTGTAAATAAAACAAAGATTAGTGGAGGATGTTATTAAATACGATTTCAATTTACCTACTGCAAAAATTCACGTTTAATTCAATGTGTTACTTGCCATTTATTTTTATTTATTTGTGAAATGTGCTATCAATTTCTAAGTGAAAACAGTTTCTACAGCATTTTTTTTTAAATGTAGGACCACAATACATCTTTGAACTTCAGTCATGTCCGGTGTGTATGTGTGTGTATGTACAGCACCATTAATAACTAAAAAGTCAATTCAAAACAGACGAATGTGCAACAATACAACATAAAAGCAGTGTGTAGCCTGAGTGGCACTGAACTCAGTCAATGGGGATGCCATTCGTCACAGAGCCAATAGTACTTCACAGGAAGCTCTCGTCTCATTAATTATGAACGAGCAGGGTGCTAAATTATTCAGGGAACATATATCCATGGGCTTGGAGACAGACAGAGATTGGTGCAATGTCACTGGGCCAGTTGAAGAGGGTAATATAGTCGGGATAGTTTAGCTGGAATGAAAGAAGGACGGCTCTCTGAGTGTTTGTGTGTGTATCCAGAGCTGTGTTCACACATTCGTGTCACATCAGTATGTCTCACAGTGACGCTCAGATTGTTTTTTGGCTCATGGCACAACAATCTATGTCTGTACTGCAAAAAATAAAATAAAAAAATACATATATATATATATATTTAATTTTATTGTTCTTATCCCTTTGGCAAATAACAAATTTGAAATAAAAAAAATTACAATTAAAAACTTTTTATCTCACAATTCTGAGGAAAATGTCTGAATTGCAAGATATAAACTCAGGGTTGTGAGGAAAAAACTGTCATAATTATGAGAAAAAAAGTTGCAATTACATTTATTTTTTATTGCGTGGCAAAAAAAAAACCTTAACTGCAAGACATAAACACAGAATTCAGAGAAAAACTGTAAACATTTCAAGATAAAAACTCGACGAATTGCGACGAAAAAAGTCTGAGTTTATATCTTGCAGTTCTGACTTTTTTAAAGATGTAAAGTGAGAATTGCAAGATATGAACTTCCAATTACAAAAAAAAGTCTGAATTGTGAGATTAAAAATTGCAATTACCAATATTTTTAAATTCCATGGTGAAAACGGGCTTAATACACCACAGAAAATGTTGTTTGATTTATGCTTAAAAAAAGAAAGGAAAAAGAAAAAACAATTTCCCAACGAGTAATAAAAATACATTTATTTCAAGAAAAGAAGTTTCGTTTTGTAAATTTGATCAAATAAAGGTAATTCAAGTAGATTCTCTGAAACAAGCATTTTTACATCTCAAGGAAATTTTTTATGGATGTTAGTCCATGTGAATGTAGACATTTTATTGCAAAACAAGGCAGAAATAGAAGAAAATGTTTTGCAGTGTACGGTCACCTGGTTAATGCGTCAGTCAAACTAAATCAGAATTCACAGAGGCCAGTGTTTATGAAGCCCTTGAAAAATAAATCATTGTATGAATACTTTCCAAAACGGGAGATTCGATCGTACGCCAGGATAAATTAAAGCAGAGAGCTGTTTTTCTCTCTGTGTTTTGTTGACACTCTGGCAGCGTTGCAAGCTTGCCAATAATTCACAGTCTCTGTTGACCCTCAAAGTCAGGTGAAGGAGCATCACTGATACGGACACACAGAGCAAACTTTACCTGGAAGATCAAATATGACTGAAACAAAGCAATGCGAGGACATGCATCTGGAGATGGACAGAAACGGTTCTTTATGACTCGGTTTGAGCTGTCAGAAAACAAGCAAAACTCTCGGAACATTTCCCAAATTAAACTGAGCAGCATTTCCTTGCTGTAGGGTCTCTTCCAGTCGCAGACATAGAGACGCACATTATTATATTATATTATAATCATAATAAATAATACACTATTAAAAGAAAAATTCAAAGAAAATATATATTATATATTTATTCTTCAGAATAATAATAATTTAATATAAAATGTTAAAATAATATATTTCATATATTTTTTCTCATTGTACACACACATATATTATGTAAACAAAAACTTTTATTTTGGATGCGATTAATCGCGATTAATCGTTTGACAGCACGATAAAATACAAATAATGAATATAATGAATACAAATTAATATAAAATACAATTAACATATTCGGCCCATATTTAATCCTAAAAAATAATTGTTTAAAAATTAAATATTTCTGTTTTTTATTTTACATGTTTTATATAAAATTTGATTTTTGTAAAAATTACATTAAATATCATTATACCTTATAGTAATTTTACCACAATAAAAATTTTATAATTTATAACTGATAATTATGTATAGTTCATATAATTCTATAGCAATAATAATTTTATATAAAATATTTCAAATAAGTCTAGTTTCATATAAGCCTACATTAACATTTGCATTGTGACATTATCAATAAGCTATTTCTCATTTTGGTTTTTGTGTGAAATGTGTTCATGTTCTTGTTAAGTGATGTGAGATTCGCTCATTGCTCACCTGTGATGGTGATTTTAGCAGACCACTTGGACGTTCCCTCCAGCACAGCCTGTTTGGCCGTCTTCAGGTGAGTGTTGCAATCTTCCTTCGAGAGCTGAAACATCTCCTGGATCACCTCGAACACCTCGGGCCGGTTCTTCTCCCTGATCTTCATCCGCTCCTTCATAGCCATGATGATGTTTTGGGTTTTGTCTTCGGCTCCATGTTTTGAGCTCTTCTCCACAGCACCTGCAGAGTGATTTACAGTACATGTGTTCTTACATTATCACTGCTGATATGAGCTGCCATTACAATTTGCACACTGTTCGCCCTAAATAGTATGCAAGTTATAGAAAAACGCATCCTGCTGGATTCTAATTATTTCCGTGTACATAAACGTACCTCTAAGCACCTACATTTTTGTCAGAAAACATGCCAACAACAGGCTAATCATGTTAGCAACATGTTAATCGCTCTACAACATGCTAATCATGCTAAAACATGTTAAAAAACATGCTACAGCAGGTTAGCAATGTGCTAACAACATGCTAATCATGTTAAATCATGTTAACATGCTACAATATGTTAGCAATGTGCTAGCAACATGCAAATCATGCTAAAAACGTTAAATCAACAGCCTAATAATTTTAGCAACATGTTAATCATTCTACAACATGCTAATCATGCTAAAACATGTTCAATCATGTTAACATGCTACAATATGTTAGCAATGTGCTAGCAAACATGTGAATCATGGTAAAAACATGTTAAATCATGTTAACAAAATGCTAAAATATGTTAGCAATGTGCTAGCAACTTGGTAATCATGCTAGAAACATGCTAATCGTGCTAACAACATGTTAACAACATGCTAATCATGTTAAAACATACTAGTAATCTGCTAAACCATGCTAGCAATGTGTCAATCATGCTAACAACATGTTAACATGCTAACATCATGCTAATCATGCTAAAACATACATGGCAATCATGCTAGCAATTCACGTTACCAACATGCTACCAACATGCTAATCATTCTAAAAACATGCTAGTAACATGCTAACCGTGCTAAAACATGCTAGGAAACATACTAATCATCCTAAAACATGCTAATCATGCTAAAAAAAAACGTTAAATCGTGTTAACATGTTAAAATATGTTTGCAATGTGCTAGCAACATGGTAAACGTGTTAGAAACATGATAGCAACGTGTCAATCATGCTAACAACATGTTAACATGATAACCATGCTAGCAACATGCTAATCATGCTAAAAACATACATGGCAATCATGCTAGCAACAAGCTTATCATGTTACCAACCTGCTAATCATTCTAAAAACATGCTAGCAACATGATAACAACATGCTAATCATGCTGAAACATGCTAGGAACATGGTAATCATGCTAAAACATACTAATCATGTTAAAAACATGTTAAATCATGTTAACAACATGCTAAAATATGTTTGCAATGTGCTAGCAACATGGCAAACATGTTAGAAACATGCTAGAAACATGTCAATCGTGCTAACATGTTAAAAACATACTAGCAATGTGCTACATCATGCTACAGTAGCGGCATGATTATCAACATCTATCTAATCTATCTTTCTAAACTTTCAAGCTTTGACAACAGCTTCAAACTTTCAGGTCAGACTTTCTCAAGCCAACCTAAAGTTTGTCTTTAGTCTCAAATATTACTTTTAAGTGAAGAGCAAAAAATAACTTAACCATATTGACTGCAGTTTACTCAATGGCCACTGGTGTCACTAATAACACAGGTTTCTAAATTCTACATATATATAGTCCCTTTAAGAGCTAATAGCCATTTAGTCCAGTTGATTTTGAAGTATATTTAGTATTGCAGATCTCTAGATGACTTAGTGGAGTACAGATGACTCACTGTATCCCTCGGCACCCTATTAAAATGAATAATTCATTCAGAAAAGCATCATAAACACCAAATGAAAGCTTTATAAGAGTGTTCAAGAGGCGCTGGATATAGGAATAAAACAGCGTGACTGTTTACAGGTGTCTCGCCCCAAATGTGACCTGAAAACGACGGAGGTTTTTTCTTTCACAAACCATACAAGCCAAACCAAACGCACATTTAAACACACACTTTTAAATATGATGGCTCATTTAATAAATCTCTCTCTGTACAGGCCCATTTGTGTCTTTGGCAGACGGCCACGTCTGTGAGGTTTACTAGGGAACTCCATCACATATATCTCAGCCACAGTCCGACTTTAGCGCACGTCTGAGAGCACTGTGCTGCGCACTGGAGTCTTACCATAGAGAAAATGGTTATTCTCTTAGTGCCGAACTGTTTGAATGGCAAACCAGAGAAACAATAAAACAAACAGCTGCCGAAAGCAAGCCGTCAGAGCCAAGAGCTGCCATGCGATGTGACAGACAGACAAAGGCATTTCAAAATGATGAGCACTGCTTATGGGCTTGCAGCGTGATAAAGCAGACTTACATTTTCTGAAGAAAAATGTGTTCGCCCATGCAAAACTCACTGTTACAATGCTAAAGTGTAGCTGAGGAGTGTTTTTCAGTTTCTGCAGCTTTTCACGATTCAGTGATTGTGGAACACGACACAAAATCACTTTTTTTTTTGCATAATTGATGCATAATTCACCATTAACTGCAAAATAAAAAAAGCGCAGTGCTACTGAGATATCGACATGTTAGTATGATGTCTAATCTGTGTCGTTAATGTTAATCAAACAGCAAAAGACAAGAGAAAATCACTCCTTGCTCTTGACTGAATAACTTTAGTAGCTTTAATAAGGATCAGTATATTTAAGTCATGCACAGAAGTGATTTATTTTACATCTGATTATTTATTTTCTGTAGTATTTTGTGTGTTTCTGCCACAGAATAAAAAACATGAAAAAGGGAACTTTTTATCTCACAATTTGGACTTTTTCACGTAACCATCATAATTTATATCTCAGTATTGCTAGAAATGAACTCAGAATTCTAACTTTCTCGCAATTCTGACTTTTTTCTCTGAATTATACGTTTACAACTTGCAATTTTCAATGGAATAAAAAAAATGTAATTGCGCCTTTTTTCTCAAAATTCTGACATTTGTTTCTCAGAATTGGGAGTTTTTATCGCACAATTCTGCATTTATATCTTGCAATTCTGTGTTTATGTCGTAAAATTTCTCTGAGTAAAAAACTTTTACTTTTTATCTCACAATTTGTACTTTTTTCCTTTCAATTCTGGGGAAAAAGTCAGAATTGTGCGCAAAAAAATCCTCGGAATTGACAAATGAACTCGGAATTGCAAAAAAGTCAGAATTGTGAGATAAAAGTTGCAATTACCAATAATTTTTCTATTTGGTGGCGGAAACAACCTTCCATCTAAAAACTAAAACCTGCCTTTTATTATTTCTCTTTATTTAATTTGTACCTTTATCCTATTGTTTGTAATTTTTTTAATATCTTGTTTCAGAATTTGATGAGATAAACAAGCTTTCTGCATTTTTTTTCTGTTTCATGTATGAATTTTGTACATCTAGAATCATATTGTACATGATATGGTAAATGTGGTATCCTAATTGTTAAAATAGCATCACATATCTTACACAAAATTCTGTAAAATTACACCCACAAAATCAGTCATTTTGATAGCAGAAAATGAATAAATAAATAATTTAATTAATAAAAAAAAAAATGAAATCTTGGTGGGACTGGCTCTTAGCATCTATATCTCAAAGACTTTTACACCCATTTTAATGCAGAAGTAATAATGATGCTTGACTGAGAAGTTTTAATGGTGAATAAAAGTCCAACTGCATTCTCTAAAGATGGATTTGAGCTTCTCCTCTCTTGCTTACATGATCATTTGGAGCACTGAGATCGGGTAAAGAGGGCTGAAATCTGAATGACTGACTCACGTTGCAGACAGTCTGCGTTCAGGAGGTCCTGGCATTTCTCGTGGCATTTGACCCCGCATTCGGTGCAGCGCATGCCCTGCCGGGCGATGCCCCACAGCAGACCCTCACACTCGTGACAGTAGGTGGGTGCCGTGGCCGTCCAAACCTCAAAATTATGGGGCGTGGTGGAGGAGATGGGATAGATCAACGCTTGCAGGGTCTTTCTGAGCACGTGCAGTTTCTGTGAAAAGAGAGAATTTACATCAAGAGGGCAGAAAGATGCACAATCAATGTTTTTCTCAAATCAATGAAGGTCTTAGAAGAAAAATGAGCATTCGTAGTGATCACAGCACTCGATATGCACACTACTGCTGTGAATAAATGTGGTTTAAAAAACATTAATTTATTTTATTGCTGTTTCCAGGATAACTTGTGCTCCTACTGCTGTGAATAAATGTGGTTTAAAAAACATGAATTTATTTTATTGCTGTTTCCAGGATAACTTGTGCTCCTTAGAGTAGCTACCAAGAAAAACACTGCAACTTTGAGAAAGATGAGCATCAAGTATGTAAAAAAAAATATATTTTGATATTTTGGAGACTCATTACTTATTTTTCTAAATATTTTTGTATTTGCTCTGAAATGGTTTAAAGTTCCTTTTTTATAAATAAGAGGCATTGTTATTTAATATCATTGAGATGCTATTATAGTGTTTTTTTATATATATTTTAATTAGTATTTTTGTATTTTCCATTTTCATTTTAATTAGTTTTAGTATTTTTGCTGTGTTTTTGTAACTTTTATTATTTATTGTTTTTTTATGTCTACTCATATTTTAGTACATCAAGTTAAACTACATGAAAATAAGAATTGTTGTTTTGGCAGATAGCTGAGATAAAATAAGTTTACTTTTTTACTTTTTATTTGAGTTAACATCTGGATTGTGGATGTTTATATGTGTGCACAAAGTAAAAAACAATTTAAACTATATTATTATATAAACACTATTATATATATAATATTACACACCTTTTTAGCTAAATTAAAAAGTAAATAAAAAATAAAATAAAATTACTGATTTAAATAAGAATACTTAAGGATTTTCGTTGATATGGATCAGTATAAAAATGCATAGCAATATTTACCTACACATATTTATAATGAAACACATGAAAAATACCATACTGGGACTTTAGTGAATCAAGTTTCAAAACAATCACTATCTCCAGCAAAATCAATGCGAGTACACTGTGAAAAATTTAAGTGCATAATATCTATTTTAATTATTAATCTGACATATATTTCTAAATCAGATTCATATACATGCTCTGCAGTTCAAGATCTCCGCTCATAACAAAACACTCACAGATGCCTCGGTCAGCTGGTGTGCAGAAAAATCATAATATAGTATTTGTTTTTAAAGATATCATGCTGATATTCATTTCACTAATTATGGCGCACATGTGAAGCCCACACAGTGTTTTCAATCTGTCCTTGTTGAGACTAACAGGGTGAATCTCACAAAACCAAACCTGTGAAGAACATGCACGGTATGCCACACTTCACCCCCAAAATAAACAGAAATATATATAATAAGCTTATTATTCCATCCTAATTTCTTTTGAATCTGAAGTCATGTTCTTGACAGTTTTGTGGGATTCGCTCAGTGGACATTCGTATTCGTTGTGAATAGTTTGCTTTCACAGGCAAAAGTGGTGGAGAGAATCTGATGGCATCTTCTGTATCCTTATGAAAGAGCAGAATTAATGTGCACATAAATCTGTCCTTTTACAGCTGGAAAAGACAAAGAGCGAGCGAGAGTGAAGTAGAGGTGGGCTGGTGATGTACGGCACTTTCCTTTCCCATGATGCACTTTTGCTGAGACGTGTGTTCTGCTCTCCGCCCACAGAGTCATTACGTTAAGAGCTGCCGAGATTTCAGCGTCCAAACGGCTATTAATGAAATAAAGCAAACTAAAAGTACTGCAGAGTGAAAATGCAGGCTAATTAGCTAAGTAAACCTAAAAAAAGACAAACTGAGAAACTTCCCTCATCGAACTCTCTGAGGGGAAATTTTGATACAAAACAGCAACAGCATCAAATACAAAGTGAAAAAATAACTGATAATGCACAAATGAAACTGTACCGAATGATTAATGGTGGTTGTCTTAGTTATATTAAACACTTAAATGGGTCACATCATACATTTGGTCAATTAACTTTTCCCTGAGATCCACTTATGAAGTCAAGGTTTAATGCATGAGTTGTGTTGAATGTTTCTTCATCAGATTTGGAGAAATGTAGCACTGCATCAGTGTCTCAGCAATGGATGCTCTGCAGTGAATGGGTGCCATCAGAATGAGAGTCCAAACAGCTGATAAAAACATCACAATAATCCACAAGTAATCCACAGCACTCCAGTCCATCAGTTAATGTCTTGAGAAGCCAAAAGCTGCATGTTTGTAAGAAAAAAATCCATCATTGAGACGTTTTAACTTCCAAAAGTTTGTCTTGTCTAAAACAGGGGAGAAATCTGCACAAATCAAGCCAAAATGGTTCTAAAATATATATTTGTTTAGAGCTGTTTTGGCTTGTAAACGGTGCTTGATCTGTTCACATTTCTCTTCTGATTCAGACAAGACGGCCTTTTTGAAGGAGTGGATTACTTGTGGATTATTGTGATGTTTTTATCAGCTGTTTGGACTCTCATTCTGACGGCACCCATTCACTGCAGAGCATCCATTGATGAGCAAGTGATGCAATGCTACATTTCTGCAAACTATTCCTTTATCTCAGATATGTGATGTATTACCACAAAAATCATCCCTACACAAACATATCATGATCAAAAAATTTTAATTATGTTTGTCATACCAACTTCATATATATATATTGCATTTATGAGGTCTGATTGCTGCTGGCCGTTACATGCTCGACCCGTAACGTTATGCAAATGAGGAGGAATTAACAGCTGGCAAAAACGGAAGAGGACTTTCCAATTTAAACTAGCGACTCTGGAGCAACCAGATGAGTTATCCTCCAAATTAAACACTGGGCTATCAGCCAGAGAGAGAGGGAATATCCATGGAGTAATCGCTCACACTGAACAAAGCGGTCAGGAGTGTCACAAACTCCAGCAGAAATGAGGGACGGAGGAATTAAACCATCTGTCAAAACACACAGCCTCTGACCCACACGCCTCACAGCATCTTAAAGGCACAATATGTAATTTTTCGCTGCTAGAGGGCGCATATTCAAAATAAACAAACAAACAAAGGCGTAGTTTGATGACGCCGTGACTGAGTGTGGAACAGATCGTTCAGCCCAAAAACGACAACACTCACGCTCACGACGTTCCAAACCCTTTCTTTTGTGTTCAACAGGAAAAAAACGAGCATGTGAGTTTGGAACGACTTGAAGGTGAATAAATAAAGATTTTCATTTTTTGGAGGAACTAAGCCTTTAACTGTTGGAAAACAGCAGCTCGTCCTCTGAGAAACACCAGCCAATGAAATGTTTGGAAGCGTCCTCCACGCCTGCAGCCCTCGGCTTCCAGACCCACTGCGGTGATGTCTTTGGTTGGGATGTGTTTCTGCGCTGGAGGCCAATGATGCTGGAAATGCCGTGATGCCACGCGATTATTGCGCCAGAAGACCTGCTGACTGCATCTGTACGGATCATGAGCACTGCTGTTCAAAAGTCTGGGGGTTTTCTTTGAAAGAAAGTAATACTTATATTCAGCAAGGATGCATTAAACTGATCAAACGTGAGAGTGAGGTCATTTATAATGTTAGATTTCTATTTCAAAGAAATGCTGCAAAAATATTAATCAGAACAACTGTTTTCAACATTGATACTAATAATCAGAAATGTTTCCTGAGCTGCAAATTAGCATTTTAGAATGATTTCTGAAGGATCATGTGACACTGAAGACTGGAGTAATGATGCTGAAAATTCAGCTTTGCATCTCTACACAAGCTATCAAAATATTAAGCAATATTATTTTTAATTTTTAAAGGCTTCTTATAGTGAGAAATCAAATTTGAAATAAGAGTTTGTAAATTTCAGCATTCATAACTTCCTCCAGAAGACTATTTTTTAAAACCAATCCACAAAAACAGCTTGTTAGGATGGATAATATTATTATTGCAAAGCAGCAGAATAACTATTAAACCACTATGTGGTAATCTGTGTTCACATCCATTCATATACATGCAAATGCATGTGTAGATGTTTATATAGTGAAACATATTATGACTTCAGCCAACCTAAATGCTACAGATTGATCTTTGACTTGCAAAGCTGCATGGTTTGCAATATATTGAAAGTCTATAATAGTTTAAAATTTGAGTTTATTATGACTTTGTGTTTACAATTTATTGTTTATAAAAAACAAGCCATACAGTATGATATATCCTGTTGCTCATATGCAAAGACCAATAAATGCAAAGAGACCATTTGCATAAAAGATACGGCAGCAAAAAAAACGTCAAAGAGAATAAAGAATGCTGGTCATGCAAAACTAAATAATGAATGTTTCTGGCACAGAAAACCTTGACTAACATGATCTCAGTTTCGCTGAATAATGTCACGGACCGAATCCAAACACTCTCAGTTGATTTTTCTCCCTCTTGCTGTGAGTGTTGAGGACGGATATAATGATATAACAGTTTCTGTCCTTGTTTTCCGGTGTCTTCTTAAGCATATGGGCTGCTTTCGGCACGCTGTTCTCTCTCGGAGGGATTGTGTCTCTGCTGTAATTTCTCCCTCACATTGTTTCTTTCGCTCTCTCGCTGGTGTTTAATGCATTAAAAAACTTCAGACATCTGTTCGGCCTACTCAGAAATCTGCCGGCCAGCTCTCTATATCTGATCCTCCGCCGTTTTAGGTCTAAGACCCGTCGAAGGCTGTTTGGAAACAGGTGCATCTAAAAGAGTGATTGTGCTGCTGCTATTCTTCAGAGGAAAACTAGTGTTGGATTAAGGGCGAATGGACCGGCCCATTGGAGCCCGGCTCTGACCTGTCTATTTATCACTCGCTAACGCTGCCTTCAACCCATGCCGCAATGATTGCATTGTATAACGCGATGAGAAAAACACTACCGCAATGCTGTGAGACTAGTGGGAATCGCTAGATTTCCTCCAAACTTGATGCAGCAAAAAACAGGGTTGAAAAATCAAGGTTGAAACTAGTCACAGCCACAGTTTTAATGCCAGGTTAGTGCAGCCAAATCACTGTAAGATCCATGACGTCTGATATTATGCTATCAAGCATTTCCCTAGAAACCACACAATATCTATGAATGCATTTTGTGCAGCTCTAGAAGGGCAAGTTCACCCAGACACAACAATTCTGTTATCATTTGCTCACCCTCTTGTTGTTTAAACCTGAAAAGTCCATACAGTTAAAGTCAGTGGGGTCCAAAACAGCACAGGACCCCACTTGCTTTCATTGTGAGGATGCAAAAACATTGACTGTTCTTCAAAATGCCTTCTTTTGTGTTAGTCAGACAGGTTTGGAATGAAATGAAGGTGAGTAAATGAGTTGTTTTTTTTGGCGTGAACTACCTAATTAGGTGTTTTTTTTTGTTGTTTTTTTTTTAAATATGACTTATTCAGCTGTTTTATGAGGTAACAGGCTTGTGTGACTAAACTACGTTTCCCATCATGCTCTGCAGCAGGACAATAGTTATAGAGTACACTTTTTCAGCGCCCTTGTTTCTAAAAGTCTTTTTCCCATTCATTTTTCCCATAAAGAAAAAAAAAACAGTTACAAGGTGAATCACAACATTACAAACGCTGATTTTAAGTAAATAATAATAATAATAATAATAATAATAACAAAATAAATAAATAAAATAAAAATAGGACAAAAACACAAACATTTACTTAATGGCTTTAATGAGGGAAAGAACTACACTCACATGAAGCATTGCAAATGACATGACTGAAAACCATGGGAAAATATAAAACTATCGTTTTAAAGACAAAATGTGTGTATATATATATAGTTATATTTTGGCATGACTAGCTTGTTTTGACTGTCTGATTAATCTTTATATATATAGCTTTATCTTTGTCTTTATCAGTTCTTTATTGTCTCCATAAGGAGAAATTTGTCTTGAGCAGTCAAGAGAGCAGATCCGCTTTAAAAAATAACACACACACACACACACACACACACTAAAACAAAACAAAACAAAATCACAATATTAATATTCCACTTACATACACTAAATACATTTCCCAATACCCAACACGGATTTCTTTGGAGATTTCTTTGAAGAATCATGGGTAATGTAGTTTGTCACCAGGCTTCCTGCTGTTAAACATGATTATAATAATAATTTGAAATAATGCAAGCTGATGCAGAAGCATATACCATTGATTAACAACCTCGTAGCTCACATTATGTCTGTCTTTACTGGTCTATATGTTTTTGTTAAAAATCAGTTCGGAGAAAATGAATGGGATTTTTACATCCGGAGCCTGACTGTTGCGCTCTGTTATAAAATAAACAGATACGTCATACATTACATGCCTAATGCACATCCAGGTAATTTTGTTGTCACAAAAGGCATCCTGTTTTTTTTTTGGTAGATGAAAACAGAGAGAAAGAAATGGGAAATTACTCAGCATGTCCATTCTGTGCCTGAACGCACATCATGTTATAATTAAAACTCCCCAAACACATAAGCAGAAAATTCCCAGGCTGTGTTAGTCTTCAGCTCAGGTATATTCCTGCACTGGACATCACATCACACTCTGTCATTCTGGGCCGTTCATTCAGCGGATCAATTAATGGGAGGGAAGAATGTCTGGAAAAAATTAGAGTTATTCTTCTTCTATTGATTGAGACGTTCTTTCCTCTCTCAGGGCTTTGGCCCCTCCGTCGAATTAAAGTAAAGAATACAATTCAAACGAGAATTATCGATTGACACCCAAATAATCAGAAAACATCTTAATGCGGATACAACAGCGATATCACGACTCTTTAACACTGATAAATGCTGTTCGTTTTAAACTTTCTATTTATTAAACAAGCCTAAAACAAGTATATAAAATCGCAGTTTCCACAAAAATATTGTGCAGCACAACTGTTTTCAACATTGATAATAATCAGAAATGTTTCTTGAGCAGCAAATCAGCATATTAGAATGATTTCTGAAGATCATGTGACACTGAAGACTGGAGTAATGATGCTGAAAATTCAGCTTTGATCACAGGAATAAATTACAGTTTAACAGATATTCACATAGAAAACAGCTATTTTAAATTGTAATAATATTTCACAATTTTACTGTATTTCTGATCAAATAAATGCGGTTTTTGCTAGCAGAAGAGACTTTAAAAAATAAATAAATTCACTCAAATCTATATTTCATGTCCATTTATTTATTTAGTTACTGTAGTTTGTAAGTAGCAGTGTATTAAGTCAATACTTATGAAATTAATATATACTTAGTGGGTAGCTGCTGTGCATCAGGGTTTATTTTGTGACAACGAAATTAGAGATTATAAATAGTCTTTTTTTTATCTTGTTCATTTGTTTTTGCCTCTGGCTCTGACGTGTGTTTCTGTATCAGTTGTGACTTTATGCATGAGCTTTACATTAGTGCCACATGATCGCTCCTCATTAGACTCTGACTGGCTGCTTACAGAGTGATTTATGCACGAGTCTATATGGTGAAAGCGCTGTGCGTATGTGTGTTTAAAACTCACCAGCTCCTCGTTGTTCAGAGTCGTTCTGTTCACCAGCCCAAACGCAATGCCTGCCTTTCGAGCAGCCAATGTCTGAAATGAAGAAAGTAAACAGTGAGAAAGGCAACTCTGAGAAACGCATCAAACGCTACAGGGTAGAAATCAGTTGTGTTAGGCTGAATGTTATCGTGAGACACCAAGATAAAACTTGATTACTCAGGGTGGGAAACCACTTTCACCTTCAAGCAGATATTCACCTGTTACCCTACAGAGCGCAAGTCTCCGAAAGCTCTTCATTTTAGGTTCAAGAGAAGGAAATGTTGCAGAAAAGAAGAAAATTCTGCACCGTGCTATATGCTTTAATTTATTAGGTTTACTGCGATTTTAAATATTTCAGGAGACAGACTTGATAATGAACTTGATAATGACTTGATAATGAAATGATAGCTCTATCCTAAAACTAGTGCTGCTGTCTACATAAAGCAAATATAACAGCCCATCTTAACAGGAAAGAACGTGTTTTTCTGAGCTTGCTGCTATGCATTTATAGGACTGTATTCTCTATTAAGGATACATGCAATCCCGCCTTAAAATGTGATCAAAATGCATGCATTTAAGAATAGCCTTAACACCACAAGTGTGCACAAAATGCTTAAAAATGCTGTCTAGTAGGTAGATGGCTCACTAGGATTTGAAACAGAGCTGATATTTTCTGTTATGCATGCTCAAATTATGAAACAGTCTTCATTTTTACGTCAAATAAAGAAAGCTCTATTATTGTTGCATGTCGAAAAATGTCCCTTGCAAACTCCAAAACAAATATGAATGAATACATAAGTGCATAAATAAATACACAAAATAAATATAAAAAAAAAATAAATGAAATGGAAAAAGTCTTCATTTTTAAATCATTAAAGAATGCTCTATTATTTTTGCATGCTGAAAAATGTTCCTTGCAACCTCAAAAACAAATATGAATGAATGCATAAAAATATAGTATAAAAACAGATATAATAAATAAATATAAAATAAATAAATAAATGAATAGGACAAATAATAAATTAAAGAATATAAATTAAATCAATAAAATATAAAAATATAAAAATAGCGGTGCTATTTGTCCATCCAAATGAAGAAAATATGAATTGTCTTCAAATTTCTGCCCATTTAACACAAACATTGAACTAGTACAGTGTACAGTAATGTACAGTACAGTACATGTATAGCAATGTTCTGTTGTCACTTTTATTAGTGTCAGAAAAAAGCATTTTAAAAGGAACCACCTAATGAAAACAGCTTCAAACAAGCTTCCACGGCACCATAAAATCATGTCTAATGAGCTAGAACAAATTAAAGTGAACTTTAAGCATATTTAGCAGCTAAAATAATGTCATTTTAGTCTTTCCACCAAACACCGAACCACACAGGGGATTGTTGGATACCATAGGCAGATAAGGACACATCTGTGCTGCTTCAACTGACTAGATGAAGGTATCCAAGTAGACAAACACTGGATTCATTAAAATGCAAGAGACTTACCAAAGCCTAGAGTGTCCAGATGCAGGGAAAAACATAAAAAACACACAAAATTAGACATTTAGCAAAGGCAAGCAGCCATTTACACACAGTAAGCACATCTCTTTACGTCATACCTGCCGCCATGCAGAAAATCAGATCGAGTTTTTGGTCTAAAGAGCAGAGTGAAAGCTGCAGAGGTGAGGCTCAATCCTTAAATAACTCACCTCTCATGCAGGAGAAATTTACAGTTCACTCATGCATTTGCTGTGCAATTGTTTAGTTAAGATACTGAAAGACGCCCTGACATATTCCTACTGCCTGCGAGTACTGCTACAAACAGACAAGACCAGACGGCATGTGTCAAAGCCAGCTCAAAAAACACGATCCAAAGAGTTCAGGACAGAGAAAGAGAGCAAGAAAGAGTCAATGAGGGGGAAATGGGAGCCGGTCAGAAGTCAAAAAGCCACGATTAGCCATATTTAGATCGGCAGGCACTGACAGCGGACCATACTGGACTCGTCTTTACCATCCGACCCTGAACCTAATGGTGGTAAAGACCAAGCGGGATGCTAACGGCCCCTTAAAGCAGGGGTGCATAGGAAAATCGGGTAGATTTGACCTCTACATGAACGCCAAGTGTTGATGTAAGTCTCGACATGCACTTGAATTGCTGAGGGTTGCTGCAGGCAATGGATTCTTCTGAATTTTGACTTAAAGCCCCGGCTGCAGTTTTGGGCGGGTCCCTCGATCCCCACCCTCCCGTGACTGACTGTCGTTGCCCTGAAGCAATCACACAGCCAACAAGGGGACAGAAACAGGGGACAGAGGCATGATGGGATAGACCAGATCTGACCCAGTACAGCACTGACTTCATCCACGCTGTAAAAGGCTCATTGGCGCAGGTCACTTTTACATGGATTTAAAATGGCACACAGTTAAATCAGAAGTCAATGAAGTCCTCAGATATATTTTTGGGTGGAGTTGTCAACATTTCGGTTTCGAATGCATCGATTGAGTAGAAAACAATAATTTTGGAGAGAAATCTGACAACTCACGGAAAAATATCGCCCATACGTCAATATGGGCCCAAGTGGGAATGGACCACAGGACACGGCAAAAAACCAAAAGAAAACTGAACGATGACCCGTACTTACCAAAACAGGGTTGGGTTTTAATTTCATGCAAAATATGGACAGATACAGCATCAACATTTGTCCTTCAGAAGCTGAACACAAAACTCAATGCAAAAATCGGTTAAGAAACTTTCACTTTAACAAAATCAAGAAGAAACAATGGACACAAAGACACGGACTGCAAGAGCTCAAACAAGAAAAAGAGAAAAAGAAATCCTTCGAAATGTTAAAGGAACAGTTCATCCAAAATTGAAAATTTGCTGTTAATGTACTCACCCTCAGGCCATCCGAGATGTAGATGACTTTTTTTTTGTTCTTTAGTAGATCTTTAGTAGATTTTTAGCTGAAACTGTGGTCCTTGGTGATTCATAAAATGCAATGGCTACAGTTACTTTGAGAGTCAAAAAAATTATATCAGGCAACACAAAATATAAATACCCGTGGCTCCTGACGATATATAGAGGTCTTATGAAGTGAAACAATCAGTCTGTGCAAGAAACTGAACATTATTTACAGCATAATTACCTGTAATCCAGAGCCTCAGGCAAACAGGTTCGCGAACCGATCATTCTTTTGAACCGATTCTTTTAAGCGAACTGAATGAATCAGTTCACCAAACCAGACTGAAGCTTCTGAATCAGTTTGCGGCTCGAATAGGGATATGCCGGTATCAAATTTTCATGTTGCGATCAATTGCTAATGCTTTTATCACGGTATACGGTATTATCACGATATTGAAATTTAGTTTTAAAAAGTGCTGTCATAATACAGTATAACAGGTTTAATAACTTTTTTCTTATAACAAAAATAACTGAACATTTAAATGCAATAAAGCAATACAGAAAAATGTATAAAGCTAAAAGTTTTACACAGATTAAAGTGCAAAAGAACTATAAAGACCAATAGGTATCCCTTTACAATAAGACCTCATTAGTTAACCTTAGTTAATGCATTAACATTCACAATGAGCAATATCTACATTTGCTACAGAAGTTATTAATTATAGTTATTAAGTCTTAGTTCATGTTAGCTCATTAAATAACACAGTTACAACTTTCGATTTTAACAACGTGTTATTAAATATTGGAATACCTAAGATTAATGAATGTTCAGAAGAATTTTTCATTGGCAGTTTATGTTAACTAATGAATGAACTAATGTTAACTAATGAAGCCCTAACGTAAAGTGTGACCGAACAATAAAGAATCAAAACAATATCTAGGGCATGTTATAGTCCAGATTAAAATGTAAAAAAAAGATTGAAAATAAATAGCCTATTAAGTCTAAATATTGAAGTATTTGGCTCTGTGATGAACATCATAGCAAATACACAAATCTGAATGGCTGTTTAAATCATTTAAACACGATTCAGAAACAGAAAGTACAGCAGCTGCTTTGTTTACAGGGTTTCATTTAAATTCATTATTATTATTATTATTTCTGCAGTTTAGTGCCATCTGCTGTCAGACAGTGAAAGTGCGCTTTCATCCAGAGCATCTCACATGTTCTGCCATGTGCTTCTCGTCCGCGCTTATTTACATCGGAGTGCGCAGGTGTCTTTCACGCAGCATACAACAGGTGTTGTGCATTTTGACCAGCTGATGGGAAAAGTATTCTTAAAATGCATTAAAAATTCTGAATAATTTGTAATATATAATTATTCACGGTATTTAGAAGAGCCCACGATAACAATATCGTGCATATTCATTACCGTGATATATCGCATTACCGAATACCGAATACCGGCACAAGTCTAGGCTCGAACAGCACAGATCTAATCAAAATCAAAACTCACTTTCAGATGCCTGATAGTCACTCCGACTCGAAATGAGTCAATATACTGGCATACATGATCCTATGATGCTGGTTTTTGACAACATATTCAGCGCTCCAGTTCCTCCAACAGTCACTGAACTGAGGAAACAGTTTGACTCAGACCAAAGACCGATGAGCTGCTGATATGAAAATGCGTGAACAGAGCTTGAATGAAGGGGAGAAAACATTTAATGTTTTTTTTCATTGTTTATGCAAAAAGATGTGCTGATGAAAACTAGTTAATTGCTTTAGATATGTAAACCATATATATGTGACGTCATTGTGTGATTACATGAATGAACCAATGAACTGAACCAGTTCATTGAAGCGAACTGTCTGAAAGAATCAGACTGTGAGGCTCTGGATTACAGGTAATAATGTGGTAAATAATGTTCAGTTTCTTGCACAGACCGATCGTTTCGCTTCATAAGACCTCAATATATCGTCAGGAGCCACAGGTATTAATTTTTTTCAGCTAAAAATCTTTTTTACTGTTCTACTGAAGAAAAAAAGTCACCTAAATCTCGGATGGCCTGAGGGTGAGTAAATTAACAGCACATTTTCATTTTTAGGTGAACTGTTCCTTTAACAAATGCAAAAATATAATTAGAAACATACTACAGAGATGCTGTGGATCAATCATTCGCCATCTAGAATCTCATAAATTAAACAGCACTTCATTATCAATATATGAGCACTACACATTTAAAGACAGGACAGATGATTTGAACTGATTTGCAGATATTGTGGAGAACACCAGGCGGGTGACCTACTTTTACTCTGGTGGAGCGTAAAAGCCTCAAAATAGCATCAAAACATAAACAAGTGTGCGCCTCCATCTTGCATGTGCTCTGCTGACAGTGTTGGATTGTAAATTCGGACTAGTGACCGTGTGCTCGGTGGGTCTGATTGGCTAATACAGTCTTCTAAAGCTCCATCAGTCAAACATAACGGTGCCGAGTGTGATTACTCACCAGGTCTCGGACAATAGGCATGGTCCTCTTGCGACGTAAATCTGGCATGCTGTCAATGCCGTACAGTATACTGCCAACCCTGGGGATGGAGGCAGATTTAGAGTCTATTAATACCATAATCATGCTGTACGCTATGAAACATTACCCGGCTAAAAAGCAGTCGGGTGATTTACGGCACCGGCAAATAACATGGGATGGGCAGGAATAGGAAGTCCACCATAACTGCTCTTGTCTCACACAGCCAGCCTAACTGCTTGCATCCATAGAAGAATAATTTGTCAAATTGGGCCGTATAAAGTTACTGTGCACCGCAATGCAATGTGTTCAATTTGATTATTCATTTCAAGTTAAATGCAGTAGATTTTTAACATTACCTTGTGCACTAATTATTTGATCAGATTAAAAAAGGTTGCATTTAATGCAATGCATTTAATGGATTTAATTGGATTAAAAAAGCAGCAGAAATATTTAATATCCTGCCTATATACTTGCATAAACAATGCTTTGATTTTTAATGTCTCCTAATTGAGTTTTCTTTTCTTTGGACCACCAAATGTTATTATTTTACACAAAATTACATTAAAAATGTAAAATAAATATTCAATTTCCAGTGCGATACATAGGCTCACATAAATAATGTTTTTA
>NW_015537954.1:113512-147146 GCF_001515605.1 Sinocyclocheilus anshuiensis
TTTTAGCAAATGGCTGCAATATAACAAAGAGTGAAAAATTTAAGGGGGTCTGAATACTTTCCGTACCCACTGTATATAACATATACAGCACCTGTAAGAGTGTAACTCTACACACTCGCTTCAGTTATGGTGCAGTGTTCATCTCTCTTTCTATATTTCCCGTGTGTGTTTGGGGTTGTGTGTGTCTGTACTCACCCTCCGCCGCTCAGCCCCAGTTTGGCTGGGTCCAGGATGTTGGCAAGGCCCTGTGAAACAAGAAAACAGCCTGCTGATGACTTACGCAGATCAATAAGACACTGTACTTACTGTATATCATTTACCTGTACAGTAAATATATGAAACACACACACACACACACACACACACACACACAGTCACAATAAAGAAACACACAAACAATGACAAACAAGTGCAAATACAGACAAAATACATTATAAAACGAGATCAGTACAAATCTATCTACCTATCTATCCATCCATCCATCCATCCATCCATCCATCTATCTATCTATCTATCTATCTATCCGTCAATCAATCAATCTATCTATCTATCTATCTATCTATCTATCTGTCCATCTAACTACCCGTCAATCTATCTATCTATCTATCTACCTATCTATCTATCTATCATCACCGAACACTGAAAAACATGCAGCACATTTCATATACATTCAAAGATGAACAAACACAGACAGAAAGTGGTGAAAAACGATAGAAGCACAGAAAACACAAGAAGACCTCGGTGTCCAGAGCAGTGCTGTCTGCAGAAGAGAAGCAGAAAGACAGAGAGGAACGTTAGAAATAACAGCACATATCGACTCCTTTATCTATAAATAACTGCACACACTTATAATGACTTGTGCCTAATGGAGCCAAACAAATAGTGCCAGCACAGCTCATTTACGATATCTCAGTCCGAGTATAATCCCTGATACACACACACACACACACACACACACACACACACACACACACACACGCAAACCTTGAGACAATATATCATCTTTCTCTCATACTACACCAACCATATAACGCTGTAAAAGCCTGCGGTGTCCAGCACAGAGACCACTCATGTTTATTTAAATACACTTCATACAATCAATATCCAAACATGATTTCTGCCAAATTATGGGCAGATTCAAACCTCAGAGATGAGGTTACACTGATGACCATTACTGACCCTGATTTCTCATATTATTACAGTAGATCATTCTCCTTCAGTCGGTCTCAAAGATCACCTCAGACGCTTTAATGTCGCTCAAGTGTTTAAATATAATGGCAATGATTAGTTCAGCTTTAGTGCGATAGCTTCACAGCTCGCTGGACCATGAACGATAAAAGTGAGTTCTCAGAGACGTCAGAGGTCAATAAACGCACGTAGAAGCTGAGAAGAACAGCAGTGGAGCTTAAATCTAGCTGGTTAATAGAGTGGAGACGAGGATGGTCAAACAGAGTATTGATCAAATCTTTCCTGTTGGGCTTATGAAGGGTTACTCGTCCCTTCTGTAATGCTCAGACCATCCTTCAGTGTCAGAGAAACACTAAACTGAGGACTAACCGGTATATATTCGGGTGTTTTATTGGCATGTTTGTTCCAAATCGATTTTATGGCAACCAACCATCCAACCATCCAACAAGTTTCGCTGCCAATTAGGTTTTTAAAGGTCTTAAAAAAATTTTTTTTTTTTATTTAACAATGAATCAAAATATATCTAGGTTACAAAAATCAAAAGAATATACCCTACCAGTCAAAAGTTTTTGAACAGTAAGATTCAAGATTCTCTTCTGCTCACCAAGCCTGCATTTATTTGATCCAAAATACAGCAAAAGCAGTAATATTGTGAAATATTTTTTACTATTTCAAATAACTGCTTTCTATTTGAATATATTGTAAAATGTAATTTATTCCTGTGATTTCAAAGCTGAATTTTTAGTATCATTACTTCAGAAATAATTCTAATATTCTGATTTGCTGCTAAAAAAAATGTATTATTATTATTATTATAAAAAATAATATAAAATATTTATATCAAATTAATAATATGTATATAAAATATATATAAATATTTCAATTTTTCTATTAATTTTTTTATTGATTTTTAACAAGTCAACATACTTTTTTAACTGAAATGAAGACCCATAAAACTGTTAAGAAAATTAAAATGACTAAATTACAATGATTAAAATCACCATTACAGTAAGAATAACAGGAATGACTATTTGTATTAATAATATTAATAATTTAAATTGTTTTTAAAGGTGATTAGAATTACCGCAATATTTTTAATTCAAATATTTACTTGAAATAATATTTTTAAACTCACATTTAGGTCCGGAACGAACACTTCATATGATAAATCATCAATTCCTGACCATATTTTGCCTGTAGAATATGCTGTTTCACTCAGAAATATGTCACATTACTGAAGTAAAATGGGTTATAAATGAAAAAAAATCACATATTATTTTGACTAATTTGAAATATTGCCAAGTCTCATTAAATTGACCCTTAAAACAAGATCACACAGTGTCCACAGTCTCTGAAATCTATCCATTTTGTGGACGGCTGAAATGCTGCAGAATATATATGCACTGAGGGATTTCTCAGACGAATTAAATTTCCTTTTAGATTTCTTGGTCAGTGACAGAGACGAAATGAGATGAATAATTTGGCTGTGCTTCTCAAGGCTAAAACATATCGGCCTGTGAGAGAGGTGACGGAAAACCTCCTTCACTCATTAGGATCAGTGGTCTGTTTCCACTGAGCTCTGGCTAAATGCATCACTTTCATTAATAATGTCTTTCTGAAAACAAACTGCAGGTAGAAAATATCCCTGTTTTGCACCATTTAAATAATAAAACTAAAATATTATGACATAGTTCCCAATAAAACAGACGGCTTATATACTGTAACATGTTAGATTCTGCTAAAACATAATGAAAAACATTTATCCTGTGGACTGATAAATCGTGCAGAACATTTCTTGAAGCAAATATGGTCTTTAATCTAAATATGAATCGACATTTGCAATGCACTTTAATTATTTATTCCATAATTGGATATATTTCCTTGTGAAACTGAGCTTAGGTGTAGTATTGGAGCAAGTTATTGCATTTTAATGATTAGCTTTTTATTCATTTTTACATTAGAACAACATGCACTGATGCATCATTTACCAGAATATGTTTCAATAAAGTAAACAGGGTCAGATTAGATTTTTCTTGACTTTCGTGTCCATCTCTATGAAGAATTTTCCTAATACAGTCATAATCCTCGATTATTGAAATGCAATGCAAATGTAGAGCAATGGAAATCTGGGGCAGCCGCAGAACTGATGTATGTTTGTGGGTTTGAACAGTCAATAAAGACATTTATATCTTAAAATATGAAAAGAGGATAGGAAACCTTCTAAACAAACATCTGCAAACGGCGACAAGTATTTACTATCAGTGCTGCACACGTTTTTAAAATCTGTCCTCCGTGAGCGCTGTGATCTAAATAAAATATTCAGAGAACGGATAGACTACTTTCAGTCAGCTGACCTCGATGGATCAGAGCGGAAATATAAAATGGATATAATAAACACGTGAAGCGAGGAGTGCCGGCTCGCACCGCTACTCTCAGAACAAGACTGATATAAGAGTCCCAACAACGCTGACCTGGTTAGCAAGCGCCCTTGGGAGGAGGAATTAGCAAGTGAATGCAGTTCAGCCTAGAACTAAATGAAGATGGGTTTGGCAGGAAGAACTAATCCTAAGAGACCTCACTGCCCTGCTTTTACAACTGAACCAAAACAGCCACGACACTCAGAGCCCCTGCATGACGGTTCCTCGTTTTATGCAAATGATTTCTGATCTGCGTTCTTTAATTAGTCAAGGAGAAAATGAGAGCTCAGAAATTAAATTGGCTGTGTGAAAACAAGGAGCTAAATACCAGCACCACTGAAGAATATTTCTGTGTTTTCATCAAGGAGGATAAACCTGGAGAACGCTAATCATTAGCACTCCCTTTTCCAGCTTTGTTAATGGAAAATACATTTTAAAAAATGCAAAATATTAAAAATGTGTCCCTGGAGCACAAAAGCAGTCTTAAGTCGCTGGGGGATGTTTGTAGCAATAGCCAAAAAATACATTGTATGGGTCAAAATTATAGATGTTTCTTTTATGCCAAAAATCATTAGGATATTAAGTAAAGATCATGTTCCATGAAGATATTTAGTAAATTTCCTACCATAAATATATCAAAACTTCATTTTTTGATTAGTAATATGCATTGCTAAGAACTTAATTTGGACAACTTTAAAGATGATTTTCTCAATATTTAGATGCACCCTCAGATTCCAGATTTTCAAATAGACGTATCTCGGCCAAATATTGTGCTATCATAACAAACCATACATCAATGGAAAGCTTATTTATTCAGCTTTCAGATGATGCATAAATCTCAATTTCGAAAAATTGACACTTAAGACTGGTTTTGTGGTCCAGGGTCACAAATGTCCTGAAAAAAAATATAAATCATTTATATTTTATACAATAAATATACTTTAATACAGGCACGTGCACAAGTAGGGCTCAAGAGAACAGGTAGCACATGCCCCTTTTGCCCTTACACTCCGAAGGGCCTTTTTTTTTTTTTTTTGGTGGTGGTGGTGTTTTTTTTTTTGTTTGTTTGTTTGTTTGTTTTTTTCAATAAATCAACACTGTTAGATTGCCCTGTCAGTCAAACCTCATAACTCCACCCCCTCTATATTGACTGAATGAACTGAAGTTCTGCAGCAGCTGAACAAAATCTTGCAAGGGTAAATAAAGATCTTGTTGTTTGAATAAATACATAGAGACACTATGTCTATAAAGGCTCATATTTGATGCATTTGAGGTCTGAGACATGTGGGACCAGAGAGAGATGGCTGGCATTTGCCATCTAGTCATAGCTAATAGCCTACACTTAAATAGCTTTGCATACAGTAGCATTTCATCTTTTATCAAATGAGATTTTGGCCAAATATATTTTACAACAGGAAAAACTGAGCACCCATATAGCTACAACAAACTGTGTAACCTGTTGATGAAAACGTATATGTGATGCCGCTGTTTTAATGAAGGACAAAATGCACATTTGCACACATTCGCTGGTCAAAAACCTTGTAACTGCATTTGTGTATATGTATATAGGATTAGGAGGGGAGAGCTCTGGCACAATTCAAAGTTTTCACTGCAACTGTACTTTTCACAATATTTTATAATTTTTTTCATTGCTGGCTTATTTTAGGGAAAATGTAGTGAATACGAGACCTTCAAGAGACCAATAACCCTGGTCCTTCACAGTATCAAGTTTCTTGCCAGGCAGGCGGATACATGTTGGATATGTAAGGAATAATTGACGACGGGCCGTTGAATTAGCCTTTTCCACACTTCCGTGTTTCTGGCTTCTGGACTGGCGCTTGCAGGGTAACGAGAATTCGAGAATCAAAGTCTTTTTATACAAATTAGAGATTATGAAAATACTTGAACTGCCGGTACTTTACTCTACAGAGCGCAAACATTTCACAATTAACTTTTTGCGTCAGCTCGGGTCATCAAATACAAGTTTATTTCATTCTAAATGGTGGCAGTTATAAAATGCTTTTCTTACTTAGATTTTTTTTCTTGTTTCCAGCCAAAATATTTAAAAATTCTTAAATCAAAAAGGATTTTCTAGACAAGTAAAATTATTGTCTTGTTTTCAGACAAAAAAAGGTCAAAATTAAGTTTTTGCTTGAAACAAGCAAAATAATCTTATTTCAAACAGGAAACCAGATTATTTTGCTTACCCCACTGGCAGGTTTGGTTGGTTGTTTTTTTCTGAAAACAAGACAATAATTTTTACATGTCTAGAAAATCCTTCTTGATTTAAGAATTTTTAGATATTGTGGCTGGAAACAAGAAACAAAATCTAAGTAAGAAAAGCATTTTTTGCACTGTGCCGTTCTGTCCGTTTGGTGCTGGCTGTGAATTTTTTTTCCGCTATTTTTATTATTATTATTATTATTATTAAAGTAATATTGTATTTTCTACTTACTCTCCCTTGCATTATTAATGTGATGCTTTAAATGTACATTGCATAATGTGCCCTGGGAAATACATATTAAACAAGAGATGACTCAGATTCATGACATTCCTATTGTATCGGATTAAGTTGTTGTGTTGAGTTTAATATGCTTCAACCTAAGTTAGTTAAAATTGTTTAATGTATTGGAAAAAATGTTCATAAATGTTGTCATTTTTAAGTAGTTTATCATGATGCGGTGATTCGAGGGAAATGACAGAGTAAATTGAGATAATACGCTCAAATGTACCGGAGATCAAAGACTAGCCTATTTAAAAAGGGATGTCGGAGATGGAGAATAGAAACAAACCATCTGGTGCTATGTTGAGCGTATTATCTCACAAGTCAGCGGTCTGAGAGGCATATGAGTGACAAACAAGTAAAATGTTATTTCTTTGTAGATTATATAACAACTTAGAAAACAGACAAAACAGAAAAGGTAAGAAGCATTATTTGAGAAATTTGAGGGCATACTAATATAACAGGCGCAGACCTGTAACGGAACTAACTTTACCCTGCGTTGACGTAATTTCCGATTTTTGTGAAAAAGGCAAATTCTTAGAAAATAATGCACACCCGAGGCCGTTACACCTCAGGGGTGCATTATTTTCTAAGAATTCAACGGACCAAAGTCAATTATTCCGCTTATACTACGGTTACCACCATTTGTGGCTTGTGTTTTAGAGAATCAGAATCCACTAAAGTACACAGAGCATCTGGCTGTTAGCGTGCAGCATGAATGAGCAGCCTAAATACAGTATCCCAACAGTACTCAGCATTGTGGAGTGCGGCGCTGGGTTTGCCGTGTGCCGTGACTGTGATTCTCACATCTAGGTCAAGAGTGCTTTCGGTGTGAGTAAGACTGGGTGGAAATTCCCCTGATTCCTGACTGGCTGTAAAGGAAACTCTGCTTTTGTGGGGTAACCTGCTAGCATAGCCACGTTTCAGCTGTTACCAACAGCGAATCCTTTTAGTCATTCCATTAATCATATATTGACATTTGTTTACAAACTAATAGCATGTCCATATTAGCATTTATAGGGTAAACTGACTTTGAAAACACATTTGAGACTTTTGTTCTGCTGAAAAAAAAAATGCTAAAAGTGCTAATAAATCATGCCTGCAGAGGACAAATTCAGCCAAAAATAAAATTACACATATGCACATATTCAAATGTGGTGCATGTTACAAGTAGAACCAATGCTATTTGCTCTCATTGACATCAAGCCTGGCCTGATCTGAAATTAAATTTGAGAGCTACGATGGTGGGCATGATTTCTAGTGAGTAACGACTTGAATTTCAGTACTTCACTCACACAAAGCTATTGTATGACATTAGAAGAAATGTAGAACAAAGTCAAATGGACAACTTTTATGATGCCTTTTTGGACAACCAATGATAAATGTACGCTTTTGCCGAATGGGAAAGTGCTGAATGGAAAAGCATTGTCAAATTGTCCCTTTTCATGTTGTACGATAAAAAAAAATCCAGGTTTGGAATGACAGTGACAGTAAATGATGAAAAGAACATTATTATATGGGTGAACTGTTCCTTTCAAAATAAATGCTTAAATATACATAGAACTGTTGATTGGACTCTCTAAGTTTAATGAAGGCCACAAAAGGTGAAGTACACTTTTATCTGAACTCTGAGGCACTGACAACCACACACACGCATACACAAAATCAATCGCCAATTCTAACCACTCAACATCAAATATTAGTAATCATCATCTTGCCCTTCACAACAACCCTGGGGTGTCATGAACCAAGACCTCATGTTTGGACAACGGTGGATCTCAAATGACTCAATCAATGGTTCACCGACCAAAGCCATAACTAAAACCCTTCAAGACAACTATAATAAGCTAACATATAAACTAGTTGGCTCATACCTCCTGCCAGGATCTGCTGTTCCAACTCAGCCATCTGCTTCCGGTAAGCTCTCAGCGCCACCTCTTTGAAGGTGGGACGTATCCTTTTTTTGGGTGGTGCTTCTTGCACGGGAACCTCTGTAACATTTTTGTTCTCATCCTCTTGTTCTACAGTCTTTTTTACCTCATCTGCTCCCTTCGTTTCTGATATTTCTTGATCTTCCTGCACCTCCTCCTTACTCTCCTCCTGTTCCTCGGCCTCTGCTTCCGGTTCCTCGGTTTCTTCCACGTAATCCACCAAACTCACCTCATACTCCGCCGTGTCTTCGGTCATGGGATTGTCGTCATACTCCTCACTGTATTCCTCATCATATTGCTCATCAAGGCTGCAGTCATATTCTAGCACGAGGTTACCCTCTTGTGAGATGTCATACTCTTGCGAGACGTCGTATTCCTCATCTTGGTTCTGTTCCTCAGTCTCGTTTGTGTTTGTTCTGTTTTCCAGATTGGCTAGGACTTGTTCCATCACCTCAACGTAATGTGTCTCATTGTCCACAGGTTGTTCAGCAGGTTGTTCTTCCTCTTCTGCCTTGTAATAGAAAGGATCTGTGTAGACATCCGAGTCAATGGTTGTGCTGGAGCTGTTCGCTGTGGACTGGGACATGGTCCTGAACCTACCCATGAATGAGGTGTTGCTCGGTTCTTCAACCGGGGCGCTAGTGCTTTGGGAGCCTTTATTCCACACAAAATCCAAAGCTGACTTTGCTCTTTGCAGGGTGGATCCAAATCCTCCAAAGCTGAAGGTTTTTTCGCTGAGGTCTATGCTGAGCCTGCTACTCCAGGATTTGGGGACTTCCTCCACTTTCTCACTTCTGATCTCACTCTGGCTCCGGTACATGGAGGAAGATTTCTGGCTGTGCTGGAGGTGGTTCACATCATGTCGCTGCAAAGTTTGTGGAGCTGATTCAGGCTTAGCTTGGATCTTCTTGGTCTTGGGCTTCTTTTCGGGTTGCGGTTCCGCTGCAGGTTTAAGTACTGGTTCTGGTATGGGTTCAATCACAGCCTCTGGCTCTGGTTCTGGCTCCAGTTCTGGTTCTGGTTCTGGCTGTGGCATTTGTTCTGGTTCTGGCTCAGGTTCTAAAAATTCAGGTTCTATATCTATATCTTGATCTTGGCCCGTGTCAGGAGTGCTATCTAGTGTCAAAAAGGTCTCGCCTTCAAATTGCAAATCAACCTCGAGGCATTTAGTTATTTTCTCAGGGAAACCAGGGTTAGCTGCAGGGTCAAAGGGGCTACTGATTTCAGAGATTATGTTCTGTTCAGTGGAGGCGTCCAAACCTGAATCAGCACCTTGTTCAAGGTGATGCCAGTCTTTCCATGGTGAAAGGTCACCCTGCAGTGACAGCTGAGAGCCGCTGTAATGGCTCCTGTCCCCTGATATACAAACAAGACCATTACTTACACCACTGTCAATAGTCTCTGTGGTTTCAACTTCATTATGTTCCGCATAAGGTCGTTCTTGGTTCAGAGTTTGACTGGGGGGACTGGCGTACCAGGAGGATGCCATGTCTTCTTGCTTCCGTTGCCAAAGTTCCTGATCTGAGGAGGAGAGCAAGGAGCAGCCGTTGACTCTGCTGAAATACTGACTCTCAGAGAAGTCCTCGGAGTAAGACTGGCAAAGTTTGGAGCAGTCCGATTCAGACCGGCTGAGTTTGGGAGTGGAGTAGTCGCTCTGAGAGAGCCATCCAGGTGTTATGTCAGAATAGTAGGACTTGCTTTGCTTGTCGTGGTCATCGTAGGCTGTGCTATCGGCATAGTGCACAGAGTACGCAGCATCATCGGCCATCCTTCGGTGATCGTGAGACTTTTTCTTGTCTGATTTACTTTTTGGAGGTGGTTTGGACACAATTGCATATTTGTTCTTGTTTAATTCATCAAGCTCTTTGTCGCTTTCCATGGAGTCCCAGTCATCACTTTCGGCTTTGTCTTTGGCTGAGACCTTGATGTCCATGCTTTCGTACGTCTGAGAGAAAACCATTGGCTTGTCTCTCTTTTCTTTCGAATCGTGTGCTAGACTATCTGTCGAAATGGATATCCCAGTCCCTTTTAGCTTATAACACTTTTTCAAAACTAAATCCCTGTCTTGGGGGCTTGAAAATATAACTACAATTGGTCGAGGTTTAGCATTGTAACATTCTCTTTGTTGGCCTATTCGATGGGCCAGTTCAATTTTAAATGTCTTGCATGCTTCAGCGAAGCCCATTTTCTCTTTCAGGATCTGATAAATAAGGTCTTCCGTTTTTTCGTACTTCTCCTCAGGCACATTTAGAAATCTCAGAGTAGCTTTGTTGGTCTGTTGGCTAATCTGTCTGATGTAATCGTGGATATCTCGAGTCTCGCGTCTGGACTGCACAAAACCCGAACGGAGCTGCTCGATTTCACTCTGCACCACCTCCACGCTGCTGGAGATCTCGTCAATGGAGCTTTTGAGGGCGTTAACGTGCCCTCGCAGTTCTGAGAGCTCGGACTCGATCTGACTGATTCCCTGAAGTTCTTTGAAGATCATCTCCATCACGTCCTGAGTCTGACTGATGCATCCCGTCGAGCTGGATCCCGGCTCCAGGGTAGTGGTTTTCTGGTGTCGGCCAGCCCGGTCCAGAGATTTGCTTCTGATGCCAAGAGTCTTTCTCCAGTTGCTGGCCTCTGAGTCCGAGGACACACATTCTTGGCTCTTCTTCCATTTCCTCAGTTTTTTCAGAGCGCCCAATCGAAGGGTGTGGAGACTGCTGCGCTCTCCCCGCTCCCCCTCCGAGCTGCCATCGGAGGGCGCTAAACTAATCAAACTCTTCCTGTTCCGTCTTACTGGCATTGTATAAGCTTTTTGTTCATCAAATCTATGGACAAGTTTTGCCTCGTTTAGAGAGTCGGAGTAATAGCTATCAATTGACAAGACCTCATGAAACTCATTATTGTTCAGAAAGAGGGCATTTTTTGGAAGCCCATTGGCAATTGCTACACGGTAACTGAAAGTTGGCGAGAGAGAAGAACAGTCGTTTTTTCCGTCATCCTCCTCAAGGGATATATTGCGTGCCGACGAGCATTTGGAGATCTTTTTAACTGTGCTTTTCAGTGTGGTTGAGAACGTCGGGTTCCATGCATCGGGGTACGTTTTGGGTTCTTTTTTGTTTTCACTACTCTCTTTCTTCTTTGTGGTATTTGCCAGTTTCTTTGTAAACATTCCTTTGCAAATCTTTACGATGTAAGATGATAGCTTCTTGAAATGAGCAGAAACCATGGAGGGCGATGTTTCAGCAGTTTTGCACGCCGGACGCAGTGAAGCAAAACTGGTCTCAAATCCAGCGAAGCACACAGACACTTAAGCACACAGCACACAGTCACTTAGAGTTTTGAAAGTCAGCCCTGAGGTATAATAGACGGTCTAGAGAAGAAGTGACCTCAGGTGCGGTTGTGCCGAGCAGAAATCATCGCACATCCTCAGTGAGGGAAATATTCAAGGGTGTTCTTCAGAAAAGGCCTCATGTCTCTGAAAAAAAGAAAATAAAAAAATATCTTTTAAGTTAGTTTGCACTGAAGGTCAGTATGTAAAATACATAACTCTGAATGTTACACTGCACATACTGTATAATAAATCATTGAATAATTCTTTGTACTAGAGCCCCAGTTTCATGGTCTGTTTCTTATGAGGCTGTCAGATCCAGTTCAGCTGAGCTAGATGTGTCACATTTTGAGAGAATTGCGGAAAGCTTCTTATTTTCACAGAAACTAGAGCAGAAAAGATTCCGGTGTTGCTTTGGAGATCCAATAAACCCTTTAACAGCCTGACATGAATAATTGTGTTTACATTATTTTACAAATCAATGCATTTCTAGCTTCAAAATGAGCATGGCAATATAATCATTAATCGAGTTATACCACCTTTGGAAATCTGGTACATGTAGTGTCCCATGATACAGACACGCAACCTAATGATCACAGATGAATGGTGCAGTTCAAATGCACTAGAAAATACAGTATGACCAAATTGACCAGAACAATATACTGAAGTGTAAAGAGCAAGACCCTGTGTGCTATGGAAAAAAAAGTGGAATATGTTTGAATATCAATAATTCAGATATGAATGGTTTTGTCTAGAAGCTCATACGTTATTCATAAATGGAGGTGAAAGGTGAGGAATACAGTCATACTGTATTACTGCATTAAAGGGCCTTGTTTGTATCTAATTAAATACAGTTCACACAGGGCCTAAAAATGTATAATGGCATAAGAAAGAGAGATGTGATATTCTGTGGGTGAAGGAAAGAAATACACTGCAAGTAGCTAATCAACCATATCACACACCAACCAACATCCTAGCATTGTGCTGAGTCACATTTTCTTCAAAAAAGTCCAAAATATCTAGTTATACATGTGCATTTATAAACATATAGAAGTTAATTTAAATAGACTCACTATCTGTCATTCAGCTGCAATACAAACATTGTTCTCAGTTTAGTAGTAATTCCCCTATAATACAGAACAGAACAGGTGAGTAGCCTGTGTAACGTGTGTGTGTGTGTGCATGTTTATGTGCTTTATGAGGACACAAATTTGTATAATAACATGGGTATGACATAGGTATTACAACGAGAAGGTGATTTATGAGGACGTTTTCAGTGTCCCCATTGTGCGCGCGCATGGCGTTGTTGACAGATGTGTTGCTGTGAGTAACACACCTTGATGTTTACAGACCTCTCTCTCTCTATCTGTCTCTCTCTCTCTCTCTCTGTCTCAGACCCACTAAAACAGCTTTCGCTCCACTAATGTAATTATATCCAAAGAAAGCTTGTACAATCAAATGTTATTAATTCAATCAGATGTAATTTGACAATCAGTGCTAAACTCACTCTGTATCCTGTCAAGAACATGGTCATATTTCAGTACATCAGTAGTTTGTATTGTTTTCCACTAAAAAATATCCTTAAAACAAGACAATTATGCTTCGCAAGTAAAGTCATGTAAATAAGATAAAATGACTTATTCTCAAGGGAATTTGAATCTTGAATTAAGTTTATTTTGTCCCCCGAAGGCAAAAACAATCCTATTTTTTCTTCTTCTTGTTCTAAGCATAAATCTCAATACATTTTCTTATGCATAGCTCAAGAAAAAAAGTTTAAAAAATACACTGAACTAAATTATAAACGCAACACTTTTGTTTTGCCCCCATTTTTCATGAGCTGAACTCAAAGATCTAAGACTTTTTCTATGTACACAAAAGGCCTATTTCTATAATTTTGTTCAGTGTAAATTAATAATTCAAGACAAATTCTGAAAACCTAATATCTAAGCTTCTCAAGTAAATATCTGTATTGTCAAAAGAATCAATTGCATTAAGATTTTTTGCATCATAACATTATTTTCCTGTCAATAAATATTTTAATATTATTGAGGTGCTTAATCATCTTGAAAGTAATATCACAATTCCAAAATTCTAAATGGTTAGGATCTCATCTTCTTCACAATTGACCCTAAAATAAAAAAATTAAAAATCCCAAGTCTCTCTCTCTCTCTCTCTCTCTCTCTATATATATATATATATATATCATCTATATATATATATATATATATATGAGATGAGATTCACTCTGCCACACATGCTGCCTATTCAGCACAACCAAACCATTTAGTAACAGACATCAAATGTCACAATCACCAGACCACATCATTTACTACGAATTTACTCACTGATACTTTTAATTAAACAAAGTATTCGGCTGGTAAAACTCCAGCATGTGGTTTCTTAGGCAATGATTAAGACTTTGGACATTGATGTCTACTCAGAAAAGTTCAGTCTGGCCAATGGAAACAAATGCTGAGACCAGAGGTTTCTAACTTCCTTTTCCAATTAATTTATTAACTCTTCTGTGATTAATGGCTGAAATCACTGTCTCTTTATTAAGCCATTACAGAATTACAGAGCTCAATCAATCAATCTACTGAAAAATACAGATGAGACAATTAAATCTGATTAAATTAACTGTCATATTTCCACCACAAGCCCAACAGGTAATCAACTACTATTTCACAGTGCTAATCAAATTTCATTGGATATTATGTAAATGCAATGCTAAAGATCATCACAGAGGCCATTATGGAAAATATGTTTTAATCTGCACTGATTCTGAATTTATGTTGTTTTAGAGTCACTTTATTGGATAGCTAATGAAAAATATACACTGAATGACCAAACATATGTGACAGAACCTACAAATGAACAGATCTTGCTATTTCAGCTGCACTGACTACTAACAATCCAGCACATAGAAATGCAATTATTTCTATTCCAGTACGATAATGACCTGCACACAAAGCGAGGTCATAAAGAAATGGTTTACTGACTCTGGCATGAAAGAACTTGATTGATGCACTAATGCTCCTGTGTCTGAAAGAGAGCAATTCCCTGCATGCATGAACTAAGATCTACTGGAAAGAAGAGTGGAAGCTGTTAGAGAGGACTCTTTTTTGGCCAGGGTGGATTTGTTTCTTACAAACACACAGCTTTTGTCTTCTCCAGATGTTAACTGATGGACTGGAGTGGTGTGGATTACTTGTGGATTATTGTGATGTTTTTATCAGCTGTTTGGACTCTCATTCTGACGGCACCCATTCACTGCAGAGCATCCATTGCTGAGTAAGTGATGCAATGCTACATTTCTCCAAATATGATGAAGAAACAAACTCATCAACATCTTGGATGGCCTGAGGATGAGCACATTTTAATTTTTGGATGAACTATTTCTTTAACTATATATTCTTGAACCTCTCCTGAGTAACGAAAGTCCAAACTCTTAGCAATAACATTTTTTTTTCCAATTCCACAAGCTAGAATGCAATGCTTTATTATGAATTGCAACCTATACTATTAAAAACACTCGAACCTCAAACCATCTTTAAGCAGATTCTGGTTAGGTTTAAAAAAACTGCGTTCACTATCCAAATGAACAGAACTATAAAGTGAAACTGACTCGGTTCCTCACCATTAGCCTATTGTGAAAGCACATTGTGCATTTATTGCAAGTTATTTTTTTAGCCAGTTATTAGTTTACATTTATTATGTAGCTGCTCCAAATGATTGCGCTTGACAGCGTGTTGTGCAATGCCTCATAAAGACGGGCAGCTCATTAGCTGCTTGTCTCTTTCTCCCTCTGTTGCATCAAGGAGAGCCGATTCTCATGTGTGGTCGTCTGTGGGCTTGAGATGCAAAAGACATAGATTATCGATCCGATGCAGACGCAGGGCTCTGACCCCGTACATCACATACAGACACTCCTCTGACAACCTCAACCCCTCCTGATGCATATTTAAAATAGAGAGACGAGAGGCAGTAAGAGCAAGAGAGAGAGAGAGAGAGAGAGCCCCACCCACTAACACAATTACGAGCCGTTGCTCATCTCACATTCACTCATTACACCGCGAGACCTCGGCATGCACAGATCCGAGTCGGCATATGCTTTCTAAATCTGAAAATGCATGCATTTTAACCATGAGCACGGCTGACCGAGAGCGCGATGCATGCTCTCGGTGCGAGAGATGCAACCATTCAGAGCTGCCGGAATTAGAAAACTCTTTATAATCCGGCGAGCGCTTCAATCATCCCGCTCTGCCTGCGAGGACACGCCACCAGATGTTGATAAGTGAGCTGAAAGCATCAAGCGTCGGATGTACCACAAAGTCTAATGGCACAGAATGACATAAAAAAGTGATGCACGGATGCATGCACACACAAAATGCACGATCAGTTCAATTGCAATTCAACATTCAAGATGCAACAGCTTAAGTTAGTACACACACATACCTGAATCACAACCCTTTCCGACAGCATAAAAAATCCATCCACTAGCATCCGCCGTACTCTTAAACGTCCTGCCGCGATGCCCAAAGCATCCTCCGACGACGCAAAGCACAAAGCGAGCCCTCAGTTCCAAGTGCTGCTCTCTCTGCGATCCATTCCTCCCTCGTCGCCTGCTGCAGCGCTCCGCTCAACCTTGGGATGAAGTCTGGCTCGGCGGGCGCATGCTGTTGCAAATCACGGAAGGATCCTGGGTAAAATCCCTCCTCTCTGTCCGGCTCTCCCAGACAAAAGTCGCAGCAGACGGTGTGTCTGGGACGGTGAAAGCCCCCTGTCTGGATGCACGGGATGCGCGTGTGTGAATAGAGAGAGTACGAGAAGCCCTTGGAGGAGTGCAGCCCTGAGCCTCTCTCTCGCTCACACAGAAAGAGATGCACAAAGCCGCTGCTGCGATTCACAGACCTGCACACGTGACACGAGAGAGAGAGAGAGAGAGAGAGAGAGAGAGAGAGAGAGAAGGAAGGATGGGAAAGGATGAGATGCACAGCAGGAAGGCGGGATGAATGTGTGTGTGTGACAGAATCGAAGACTGACTTGCAGCTATTAAACCTTGCATCAATGTCCTCTCGTTTTAACCTCTCTCTCATTCTGTCCATACCATTCATCCTCTAATTCGTTGTGTTTTCTAATGCAAACATCTCTACTACATGCAACAAACCTTTAGCACTGAGTATTAAAGTTGAGCTTGTGCATTGCCCTTCAGCAATTGTGATTTCTCAAATCACAACAACTCTATAATCCTCCTACTATAGCAATGAACAACCTAGAACACCCTAGAAATCTAGCTACCCTCAAAACCCTATTAAATGCATAGCAATACATGAATACATTCAGAATTCTTAAGCAATCATGTAATCCTAGAAACTACATACAGTAGCAACTCCCCAGAAATCACTGAGCAATCGTTTACCAATGCCATACAGAGTTACAATCATTACATACGTAACAATCCCTGCCGGTACGAGACTCGAACCCGCATCCTTTGGGTTACGAGTCCGACTCTCTAACCATTAGTCGTGGCCTAATGGTTAGAGGAGAGTCGGACTCGTAACCCAAAGGATGCGGGTTCGAGTCTCGTACCGGCAGGGATTGTAGGTGGGGGGAGTGAATGTACAGCGCTCTCTCCCACCTTCAATACCACGACTGAGGTGCCCTTGAGCAAGGCACCGAACCCCCGACTGCTCCCCGGGCGCCGCAGCATAAATGGTTGCCCACTGCTCCGGGTGTGTGTTCACGGTGTGTGTGTGCACTTTGGATGGGTAAATGCAGAGCACTAATTCCAAGTATGGGTCACCATACTTGGCCACATGTCACGTCACTTACAATAAAAACTATTAAAAACATTTCGCCAATTAGCATGAAGTTGAAATACAATAAAAAATATTAGATGAAAATCTTAGATGAAAAATGTTGCATTCAAAGCTACTGTATTTGAAATAAGTTTAAGAAGCACTAATTGGAAACTAAAACTATACTAACAGTAAATCAAACCTAAATAGCAATATTTGGGAAAAACAAATAAAGAAATAAAAATGACAAACGCATGTAACAAAATTACTAAAAATGTAATTAAAATTTAAAGGAAAAATGATAAATGTTGCCTTGGCAACTAACTGAAATATGTTTAAGTTGAAGCACTAAAACGGAACTAAAAGTAAACTAAACCTAAATACTAAATAAATAACAACAGTACATCACAAAATTACTAAAAATGTAATTGAAATAAAAAGAAAACTTACAATTAAAAAAGGGAGTAAAATTATTAATAATAAACAGTCATAGTATATACTGTAGATGATACTAAACTAACACTGATGCCATAACCATAACCGTTCCAAATACCGTCTATCTATGCCATAGCAACCACCTACAAATCATGCAGAACATCCCATAAACTACTTAGCAACACCCTAGCAACCCTCTAGAATAAATGAGCCTAATGGACGTGAGTTTTGCACAGACATAAAACACCACACACATTTTCTTCAGAAAACAAAACATCTCATTATACCACATTATAGAATATGATTGCACTCATTACTAAACTTTTCTCCCTGCAATTTGCATGAGAAAAATGAATGTAATCAAACACTGATCTTCAACACAATATCCAAAGCTCACCAAGTCTACAGTTAGCACGATCTTTTACAGTCTCTGTGTCCTTGTAGAATATGATTATCATTTGTGATTGGTTTAGAGCTGATAGCTGAGAGCTCTGCCAGCTTAATTTATCCGCTGTGCTATTTCCAAAGCTTTTATTATGATTTCTGTATCACTCAGGAAACAGGGGATGTGTCATGTAATCCCGCAAACAGCCACTAATTTGTCTCGCCTCCCAGCTAAATTGCCTTTCCAGACTCTTTTTGCCCATGTTACAACAAAAAAGGGTCGTGTGAGAGGAGAGAGGAGATGAACCAGAGCCGGAGGGAAGCATGAATTCTGGGTGTTAATGCAGAACACGGCTCTTGGTCGCCCTCTAGTCTAGACACTGATTAACTAACCCACAGCTGCTCATCTATGAGAGAGGTAAGAAATATGAGCAAATATTCAGGATAATGCTCTGCTTCACTATAAAGGTGATGTGTGTTCTGTGATAATCTCTGTGACATATGCACATACTGCTAAATCTCTGACTCTTTCCATAATCCTGGACATAACTGCTTAAAGTCAACATGAAATGGCATTAGAAAGCCATTTTACTGACAAAATGTGATGTATTTCTGATATTCAGTGATATCAGAAAGTGTCTCTGGTCATGTTTTAGTTGATTTGGACTTTTTAGGGTTAAATTCAAATTTAATCAAAAAGCATGTGTAATTAACTGAAATCATAAAACTTGATCAATTTAATTAATTAATCAGTCATTTCATTTTTAGGGCTCTATGAAATCTGTTTTATTTTTCCCAAATTCAGTGTTTTTCTTTTTTTTCCTGAATTTAGTTTTAATGGTTTATTTCAATTTAGTAATCAAAAAGCATATCTAAAGAGCTGAATCAATAACATTAAAAAAAAAATCCTAAAATAGCTTAATTTATTTTATAATAATATAGCACCATTAAATGTTTTTTTTTTTTTTACTTTTACAATTACTTTTTATTTAATTTTTTTTTTTTTTTACAATTACTTTAAAATTTAACAATTACTTTTTTTTTGCAAACAAAAGTACCAAACAACAGAGGTTTACTGTTAAAATAAAACAGGTGATAATTCCTGAAAATTACAGTTTATTATTATTATTATTACCCAAACTTTTGTTTGGACAGGTTGTCATGAAGACCTTTGAGAACCTCTGATTTAATGGACTTGAGTTAACATGAGCTAACAAACAACAGTTGTATTTTTATTAACATTACCAATTAAGATGAATAAATCATGTAAGAAATGTATTGCTCATTGTTAGTTAATATTAATGCAATAACTAATGTTAACTAATGGAACCTTGTTGCAAAGTGATACTGTGTTTCTACAGTATATAACAGGTGGTTGACAAATAAAAAGATCTAATGACAAACCTTTTTTCCTTTTTAAAATTACGTACACAGATGAATCTTTTCCAATAAGACCAGAAATGAGTAGTAGGAAAGCAAATCAAGTCTTTTTTTATTTCATGTTGACTTTGAGAATATGGATTAAAGGTCTATTCGCACCAAGTGCAAACAAGATTTAAAATCAAAAGAACCCATACTAACCTATTCACACCAGGGATATAAAGAGAGAGAACCTGTAGGTCATTTTGTTTTTTCGTGTGTTTGATTGATAAAACTCACCAGCCAATAAGACACAAGCTTGTGGGTCATGTGGTGTGGATCTGACAGCTTTTCACATTGTTGGCCTCCAAATACAAGGACCATAAAGGCCACAGGAGTAAGAAAACAAGTGGAGCAAAAAGAAGTGATATTAAAATCAATTGCTGACAAAACGGGAATGTATTTAATAGCCGATACAGCACTGACCTCACATCACTTCATTACATCAGCTGTATGATAACTGACTGTACAGCACTTATTATATCATTATACTGCAGTGTGCTTTTACATCTTTGTATTAGATGACTTGTATATTGCATTTTCTCAGGTTATTTTAATGCAAATGAAATTTGTATTATCATCAAATGGGTTGTATTTTGCAAGCAAATTTGCGGTATATTGCAATAAACAAATAGTTCAGCCAAAAATGAAAATCATTTGCTCAAAATCACAGGGAGCTTTTTAAGGTTCAAAAAACGATGGAAAAGCACTCTACGCGTTCTTGAGTCATATAATAGCTTAGTGTGAAGAACAGACCTAAATTTAAGCCATTATTCACTGATAACAAGCTGTTAACCACCAATAATTAAAATAATTCGCAAATAAGTTTGAAGTTTTGCAAATTATTTTAATTATTTATTAAATAATTAATAAATGAAATATAATTACATATTAATAACACACATTACAATATATGTATAAATAAAATTAAGAATAATTATAATAAATAAATAATTATTTATTAAATAAAGCAATTCTTAAATAATTTAATTTAATTTAATTTAATTTAATTTAATTTAATTTAATTTAATTTAATTTAATTTAATTTAATTTAATTTAATTTAAAAGAATAACCATGTTTTGGCCTATTCCTCACATAAAGATATTGCATGACTTTAGATGATTTGAAATATAAAACACGATTCATAAAGACCGCTTTTAAGATATTTTTGTGTCTTTTTGAAGCTTGACATCTTTAGTTCCCCTTTATTTTAAACGTACTGAAAAGTGACCAGCATGTTGCCAAGGTTACAAAAGTACCATATATATGTGTTTTGTTCTGGACTCAAGGAAGGAGAAAGTTCAACAACTCTTCCACAGCAAAAACCCTATCAATGTGTCCCAAACCAATTAAAATAAATATTTGTTTAGGAAAAAAGGGACATTTGCTCTCACAGCTGTTTAACTGTTAACTGGAACTTACCTATAGAGTCTCTCTCTCTCTTTCTCTGCTGTGATGTAAGCCATCAATCATCTGCGCCTCTCGTCCGGTCATGCATCTTTGCTCTAGAAGAGTCAGAGACATTTAGGCATCAATCCTGGTTCACAGCGAGTCCCTCCAAGACCTACATACATGACACCACATAGCATGGCGGAATGACCGCAGGGCTTTCTCACACACACACACAAACACATGTGTTGCTCTCATAGATCATGCAGTGCATACGATACAGGCAGTGTTGAGAAGGTTACTTTGGAAATGTAATAGGTTACAGATTACAAGTTACCCTATTTAAAATGTAATAGTAGTGTAACTTTTTCAATTACTTTATTAATGTAACATTACTTTTGATTACTTTTCTAAATTTCTAATGAATGTTTATTTGCAACTGTTAATCATTTTCAAACATTTACACCTTGCAGGGTTAACCTTACAGTAGAGCTCAACACGGTCAGACTTTCAAAATCCTTCCTCACTTGAATTTAACTAGCCGAGTAGACAGATATGAATGTTTATTCATAACCATACTGAAAATATGTAAATATTGTTAGCTGATGCTAACTGTCAAGTTACCAAGCTTGCTGGTGCTAAGTTGAGGTAATTTTTAGATATAAAGTCCAAATAGTTTCATTCAACCACCTAGATAGATTACATCTGGGGGGAAAGAAAGGATGTGATGTTCAGAACATGGTAACTACAGTAATTCTCAAAGTGGGAAGTGATGCCCTCTGGGGCCATTTGGCCAGGGGTGTTTTTACACCAGGTCTCAAGGTTTGAGAAGAAAAAAAAATCATGAAAATATAATTATATTTTCCTTAAAATGTTCTTCCTAACTTCAGGCCTTATTCTTATGTTGCCCTCTGGGGGCATTTGGTCAGGGGTGTTTCTACACCACAGAAAAGGTTTGAGAAGAAAACGATCATTATGAAAATATAATTATATTTTCCTTAAAATGTTCTTCCTAACTTCAGGCCTTATTCTCATGTCATATATAACTGTGATGGTCAAATCTGTTTTCTCTCAGGTACTTCGCAGTGTAAGCTTCACAGTGAACATTACTACATCACTCTCGTCAACGTAGTCCATATCAACAACACAAATATATCTTGACTCCATATAGTGGTTATTTTGGGAAAATCCCAGGTATTTTGAGCAGTAAGATTATAAAAAATATGTGCTAATATAAAATTAAATTAAGTAGCCTATATAAAATTGCAAAATAAATCTATCTATCAGTACTTTTTTACTTAAGTACATAAAAAAATCGAGTACTTTTGTACTTTCACTCGAGTAAAATTGAAAAAGGAGTACGTTTACTGGAGTAATATTTTATTATACGTATCTGTACTTTTACTCAAGTACTTGATTTGTGTACTTCGTCCACCACTGACCGGAGGTGATTCATCACGAGAGCTGCGATGCTCAGAAATATTATAATATTCTTAACAACTTAATAGAAGCTCGCCACCATGGGAATATTCGTTCGCGTGTGCTGTTAGACGGTAAATGACAATCGTTTAGGATAATTTCTCGTCTCCCCTCCTCCAGGTTTCATTAAAGGCCGTGATGTCTCATTTCATTCTGTAATTTTTCAGTAAAAACTCTGTTAACCAGTTACTTGCCAAACGTGAGCAGTAATCAAATTGATTTTTAGTGGTTACAAAGACTATAAATTGCATTATATTTATATTTTAATAACTGGAAATAAATATTTATATTACATGTTAATGCAATGTAATGTTTTGCATAATGTTGTTTCATGACTGCTCTCAAACACGCCTGCATGTGAATCGGAGAAATGCATCTCTTTGGCATTTGAGAAGATTGTTGTTTTAAAGGTCACAGAAGGAGCAGAATGAGATGAGACACCTGAGACTTCATCCAGCATGGTTACCGCACATTACCGCAGAAGGGGAAACAATATGATAATGCATGCGGGAAATGTGCATTCAGACAAATTAAGTGTTTGAATGTGACACAGGTGTCGGTGTCTAGGAATATTTCAACAAGAAATTAAACTTCTCTTATTATTTATTCTCCCTCATATTGCTAAAAACCCATACGTCTTTCTTGTCTGTGAAACACAAAAGGTGAATGTTGAAAGCATATACAACATTTTTTATGTATATAAAGTGAATGGGCCTGTCAATTCCCAAAATGACAAAAAGTTTGGGGTCAGTGAGATTTTCATTTGTTTGTTTGAAAGAAAGTATTATTTTTATTTAGCAAGGATGCATTAAATAAGCCAAAGTGACATTAAAAAGATTTCTATTTCGAATAAACGCTGTTCTCTATTCAACAAAGAATCCTGAAAAATAAACATGTATCACAAAAATATTGTGCAGCACGACTGTTTTCAACATTGATAATAATCAGAAATGTTTCTTGAGCAGCAAATCAGCATATTAGAATTATTTATGAAGATCATGTGACACTGAAGACTGGAGGAATGATGCTGAAAATACAGCTGCGCATCACAGAAATAAATTACATATATTTATATATACAATATATTCACATAGATAATAGCAATTTTAAATTGTAATAAAATTTCACAATTTTTACTGTATTTTTTATCAAATAAATGCAGCCTTGATGAAGAGACTTCTATCAAAGCATTTTTAAAAAGATCTTACCAACCCCAAACTTGTGAACAACTTGTGCATGTGTGTACAGACCTATTTACTATATATGAGACATTGCACTCTGAAAATCTGAAGCTAAATCAAATATAAAGTTTAGATAAATTTTAGCATCAGGGTTGAAATGACATTTGCTGATGAGACAAGAGAGAACCAAAGTCAAATCAGTCAAATGAACATCAAATGAAGTCGTCGTGTCATTTTTGTAATCCATGCAACTTTTAACATCCATTTCAGAGCTTCGATAAAGGGAATAAAAGATTATCAGTGAATAACAAAGGTTTATTCATCACACAAAGCTATCATATGCCATCATCATACCATACTGCACTTGTTTTCATGAAAGAAAAAGAAAATCATATGGGTTTGGAGTGACATAAGAGCTAGTAGCGGATGACAAAATGTAAACTATTCCTTTAAAACATGATGAAATTCTCTCACATTTAAATAAGCAGCTGTTTTCTTCACCTAAAATGTTAAATGCTTGCATGTATCTTTGAGGATCTGCGTGATGGTGCAGTTTGTGAGCAGATCAACAGCGGGATGTTGCAGAAGCAGAAGACGGATGAGGGTATAATGGGATTTTGGGGATGTCTTGTGTCAGTCACAGCGGTCGGTACATCACAGGCAGGTCTGGATCTGCTGCACTGCAGTTGAGAGATGATGTACTACAGCCCACCGAACCCTGAATCTATAACAGAGGAAGAGAAAGACGCTCAGAAAAAACGCATCACCATCAGGGTCAGAAATTAAAGGGTGCTTGTGGCAAAAAATGCCCCACAAATTCAAGATAAAAGGGCAAAAAATGCCCCTGCATGATTAAACTAAATCTATTGCAGCTGTCGCGATTAAAATGAAATTATAAAACGGAGAGTTCCGGTCCTTGATTCTGATTGGTTGAGCCAAGTTCGAAGCTGTTGTAAATTACTCTACAAACATACACCTTTGTTTACATTTGTCTGTTGCTCGGCAACCACTTTGTTGGAACCACAACCATTTCTGAGGAACTACATTGTTTGGTGGAAGAATACCGGCAGTGTTTTTATTTATATCATTACACTTTATTTGCTCTGTTTTATTTTGTGAAACCTTACAACGTATATGGAATATTTTATAAAAGCAGTAAGCCCCGTGACGCCGTGGTTTACAGTGAATTTATAACAGCTAAGGGGTGTTGTTAGGCACGACGCGAAGCTGAGCTTATTCTTGGGGCTTATTGCTTTATGTGAAAATGAGTGAAAAGTGTCAATTTCGAGGAACTGACCCTTCGCAAAGATCCACCATAGCTTAGTTACTGTTGCTATGTCTGACAATGCCGCTCTCAGGCCGCACATCATGTTCTCACGCGAAAAATACATCGCGGAGTAAAGAAAAAACTGACAACACGCCGACAGACAAGATAGAGCAGGTTACTTTAGGAATGAAACAAAGTCTCAGCTTTCACAATTTGTCATTTTTGTGGCTCTTTAATGTGTCATGACAGATCACTGTAGCGCACGTCAACTGATCGTCTTTTCATAGATGAAGCACGAAATAAACATGAATGAACATTAGAAGGTATTTTATTTCAACCGTGGAAAGACGTCAATACACATCATTTTTCAAGTTTAAGTCCACCGATGTTAATCTACTCTCCTATCTGGTTGTTTGTCGGACAAAAGGGCGGATTCTGCGACATGATTGGTCAGATCGCCTGTCAATCAAACTCCCCGCGAAGGGTCAATAGACCGTTTTCATATTTCCGGGTTTCTCAGCAGCGGAAGTCGTCATAGTTGAGTAAATTTCGAGAGCAATAAATGGGAGACTAGCACAAATACAGTGGGTACGGAAAGTATTCAGACCCCCTTAAATTTTTCACTCTTTGTTATATTGCAGCCATTTGCTAAAATCATTTAAGTTAATTTTTTTTCCTCATTAATGTACACACAGCACCCCATATTGACAGAAAAACACAGAATTGTTGACATTTTTGCAGATTTATTAAAAAAGAAAAACTGAAATATCACATGGTCCTAAGTATTCAGACCCTTTGCTGTGACACTCATATATTTAACTCAGGTGCTGTCCATTTCTTCTGATCATCCTTGAGATGGTTCTACACCTTCATTTGAGTCCAGCTGTGTTTGATTATACTGATTGGACTTGATTAAGAAAGCCACACACCTGTCTATATAAGACCTTACAGCTCACAGTGCATGTCAGAGCAAATGAGAATCATGAGGTCAAAGGAACTGCCTGAAGAGCTCAGAGACAGAAAAAGATGAATGCGGCCAAGTACAGGGATATCCTGGACGAAAACCTTCTCCAGAGTGCTCAGGACCTCAGACTGGGCCGAAGGTTTACCTTCCAACAAGACAATGACCCTAAGCACACAGCTAAAATAACGAAGGAGTGGCTTCACAACAACTCTGTGACTGTTCTTGAATGGCCCAGCCAGAGTCCTGACTTAAACCCAATTGAGCATCTCTGGAGAGACCTAAAAATGGCTGTCCACCAACGTTTACCATCCAACCTGACAGAACTGGAGAGGATCTGCAAGGAGGAATGGCAGAGGATCCCCAAATCCAGGCGTGAAAAACTTGTTGCATCTTTCCCAAAAAGACTCATGGCTGTATTAGATCAAAAGGGTGCTTCTACTAAAAGGGTCTGAATACTTAGGACCATGTGATATTTCAGTTTTTCTTTTTTAATAAATCTGCAAAAATGTCAATGATTGTGTTTTTCTGTCAATATGGGGTGCTGTGTGTACATTAATGAGGAAAAAAAATTAACTTAAATGATTTTAGCAAATGGCTGCAATATAACAAAGAGTGAAAAATTTAAGGGGGTCTGAATACTTTCCGTACCCACTGTATATTTTATATCAAATAGCAAAAGAAAACTGCACGCATTAGAAACACTCTTGCATCAGCGTTAACTAGTTTGTTTGAAATTTGATGCAAATGTGATATAATACAAAGTATAGTGTTATAAATGTACATACGTTTTTTTTTTTTTTTTATAAAATTGTAAAAAACTTTTGAGGATTTACAATGCTGACGACTGTTGAAACGGTCCATTACATCTAGAAGAACATTGAATTAGATAACTGTTTATGCGTGTTTTTGTTTTGTTTTTTGTTTTTAGCAGCGTTGAGCATTATAACCAATCACGCACATTTAAGATGAGCTCGTGAACGCAATGGCCAATCAGAGGCATTTAGATCAGTCAGCGCTGAAAATGCCAGAGTTTTTTTTTTTTTTAAACTCTTCAATAAAAAGTTAATCACTGACCCCACTCAAACATTCATATTCAGTTTATTATCAGTTTATTTAGTTCTGCGGCTGCTCGTTTGACGTCGTTTCTCACAAAGAAAGTGTTGGATGCATAAACAAAGCTGATTTTACATCAATAAACACAAAGCACCTGTACCTGCGTCCTTATTTCTGTAAGAGAATCTAAAGCACAGGCAGTCGACTGCCAGCATGCAACTGAATCTTCAGCTCCATGGCCAAAGATATGATAGTTGTGAGGCTTCATTCTGAATCTGAATCGAATGCGACAGAAAGAGTGGATACCGTGAAATAATACAGACTCCTGAGCAGAGATGGAGAAATCTTCTATTTGGACATAAGCTGTGATATCTGCACTGACTGACTACTTCATTCAAGCTTTGGTCTTCAGTATCTGCCACAAACTCTAGATCTTGAGGAAACTCCAGCTGAACTTGAACTCTGTAAGCATCTGACTCATATCTCTGAACGCGTGTGAGTCTATCAGTACCTGTGTGAACTGAAGCTGCTGCACTACGGTGGATCTAGCTTTCTGTTTCTTACTCAGATTTCCTGATATAAGTACATAAGGAATCTGCTTCATAAATCTGAACATAGCTCTGTAAACTAAGCAGAAATGCATCATGAATCTACCTGTAAGCAAACTCCTCCCCAAACACCTATTACCATATAGAAAACTATTCAACATGAAAACAATGTTTTTTTAATTATAATAATAATAATAATATCATTTGATTACTTATTTTTTATTATTTATATAAATATTAGTTAAGTACATGTATGTGTGTGTGTGTGTGTGTGTGCATGTGTGTATATATGATTTTGAATTATTTAGATTGATATTTATTTACAGAAATAAGAATCAAACTAAATCATTCAAAATCAAATCGAAACGTTTCATGTAATATGAAGTCAAAATAAAAATAATGCAACATATAGCTAAGGAAACAATTAAAACACCTTTTGAAAATTCTCAGTTTCTCTAGATTTACGATTTATAGTTATGTGTTTCAGTAAAACATATTTTTTTGTTTTATTTAGTAAACTACTGATGATATTTCTTCCAATTTTAAATAAAAATGTTGTCATTTAGAGTTTTTTTGTGGTTTGTTTGTTTGTTGTTGTTTTTTTTGCTTAAAATGACAATTGGTCAAAATAGCAAAAAAAGATGCCATGTTTTCAGGCATTATATTTATATTATATTTTTTTCAGACACAAATTTATATGAATTTTTAGACAACACAATACCCATTTTTTTACTTTAGGTAAGTTAAGAAATTAGTATGTGGTGGAATAACCCTGATTTACAATCATAACAAATGAAAATTTTATTGGCATTTGCCGCTAAATAAATAATTTTTTTTTTTTTAATGTTTTAAATGACAAGATTTGTATTTGAAATTTGGAAGAAATGTTATCAGACCTTTATAGAATAAAACAAATATTAACATTTCAATCATACCCATACCTAGTAAAATCCAGAAAATCCAGACCAACTGAGAATTTTCAAGTGGCCTCTTGAAAGTCTAAAAAAGTTAAATAACAAAATTTTTGCAAAAAAAAGTTGTAGCCTTACTGTTAAACTCAACTAGCAGTGGACTGAAATAAGCCTGTGTTCCCTGACTCCAGAAAAGTGCATAAAGCCAATCAGATTGGAACAGGTGATTTCAGCTTGCCATTTTATAGTGCAGTATGCATCAGTGTGCAATATGTGACGGTCCATGAACGAGCCATTCATTAACCATCGTGACATTTAGGACACCTATTAGCATGCAGTCTCATGCACACACAAACACGTACCTCAGTCATTGTGCTCTAGTTCCCCTATTAGGGCCCCTAGAGAGTTACGCTGCAAAAACACACTTTCTTTAACATTTTTTGCACATATGGCAGCTCTCATCTGTAACAACAGAAGAATCTCTGAAGCTCTCCTGCCTCAGAGCTGACAATATCCTCAGCGAAAGGAACTTAAACTCTCTTCTAAACTCTCTGTAGACAGCAGGCTCCTTTCAAGGCCACTGAGACTGTCAACAGCGCAGTTGTCTGGCGAGTTCAGGAAGAACCTCTGTGGATTTGTGTTTGAGAAGGACGTGGTGGTTTGTTCCTGGAAGCCTGTGAAATTCAGCAAGCCAGCAGAGCAGCATTTGAGCATAATTACTCCAACGTTCAGCTCTTCACACGCTCACAGAAAAAACACTGAGAAGAAAGAAAATCAGTGAAAGCAAGAACAGAAATGAGCTGGACGAGCCGCTGATATTGGTTTATCTTTCGCTCAGGCTTACAAAGACACAGTTAAACAGATGAAATATTATCAGTGTCTGTGTGTGTGTGTGTGTGTGTATACAGTATATATGCATATACATATATATATACACATATATACTGTATATGTAGTGAATAACTGACTGTCTCATTAAAGGCAGGGTAGGTGATTTGGTTCAAAAACATTTTTGTTATGCTGGCTGAAAGCCTCTTCACATCCCGATAGCTGTCAATAAATGAAGTGAAAAAACTGATTCAAAATATGAATAAACTATAATAATACCTCATATGGTAATTAATTATTTTATCTGCAAAAACAATACATTTCACTGTATTTTAAATTAAAATGAGGTATAATGCAATCTTAAAACCTTTACAGTTTTTCATTGTATATTGTAAGGTAGCCAATTTTTATTGTAGCATTTTTACAGTATTTGTGAGTTAAAAAAAAATGTGAAAGTGTATATTATTGGCAAAATGAGAGTCGGATATTTTTTGATGTCAAACAGTTAGAAAGGCCAACAGGATACACATCCTTAGTTTCTGATCTCCTAAACGATAAAATATGCAATGAAGTAATGTTTCCATGTGACAGCAGTTATTTAACCCTGTCCCTTTATTTTGACAAATATGATGTTTGAGCATCTGTCTCACAGATGCATTGTGGTCTTGAGACAGTGCTTGAGTAATTGCCAGTGAAAAGCTCAATTCTTTCAACTACCTCAAATCGCCATTTACGCCACGAGTACCTTTGATTTGTTGTCACACTGGAATTAAAGGCGATTTTTCACATTTAAGCGGCAATTTTCCTTCTAACAAGACACTGCTTGTCAGTAATCCATCAAACGGGACAGATACAAGCGCTTCATTCCCGTGGCTGCCGTCATCCGTCTGTTACCCGACAGCAGACGCGCTGACCACTGCTTTGAGACGATATCGATCTGTATTCCGGGATAATGGACTAAGAACAGCTGGTACACTGATTAGTGATCAGGATCAATGTTCTGCTTGTGCTCTGCATGCAATCTAAAGATATGTAGAACTACAGTATAAACTGCTTTGTGCTTCACTCAGGGTTAAATTAGGGTTAGGGGTTTGTGCAAATCACCTCCACTAAAGAAACATTCCCCTGCGTTTGCACGGCTCATTTCGTGTGCTCTGGATTCATCCTCCTCCAGAGTGTTGTTATTGTGTGTGGGCCGAGACACAGAGTAGGTGGATCCAGCCTACAGCCTGTATTTACATTTGCATCAGATGAACAGGCCCCAAGATGCACCAGTGCTCACAAACTCCCTCAAACACACACAGCGCTCATTCTTAGAGCTGAATATGACTGTTTTCAGAATTTGAATCAGAAGGAGCTTTATTGCCAGGAGTGTTTACACATACAAGGATTTTTTTTTTTTTGTGATAGAAGCTCCACAGTGACAAGACACAGATAATAAAAATAATAATATACAAATAGACAATGTACAAAATAGCAAAAACACAATAAACAATTTTGTATGTACAGGAATGTTATGTGCAAATTTGAAAAGTAAATAAGTATGTGTGTTAAATAAATAAATCACAGCACTGAGTGCGTACAAAAACGCATCGATTCGCTACAGAAGGCCTTTGTTCACCCCCCCGGAGCCGTGTGAGACACTTTTTTTATGGATGGGCGCTTTTTATTTAACTTCTTTTGGACTGATGCATGCAACACCCGCTGAGTGCCATGAAACAGCTTGAAAGATCAAAGACAATTTTTTATATAACTCCGACTGGATTCGTCTGAAAGAAGAAAGTCATATACACCTAGGATGAGTTGAGGGTTAGTAATTTATTATAGGCTTAGATCTCTGCCACAATTCTGCACGCGAAAGATCATATTCTCAGCGCACAAAAGCCTCGTCTCTGACCCTGCTGACCCACTGAGCATTTTGCTGTCCAATGGTTATGCATTAACTTTGCAATTTGTAGTATTGTATTAGTTTTGAATATTTCTCATGGGCATTTAATAATTTTTGACTTTCAGTCTGAGTTAAATCTCTTTTTTGGCTCATTGTATCTGTAAAAGAAAATCTGCTTAATAATTATGCACACCTAAATATAAGACATTTTTCACTTCCAGCCTTCATGAATAATTATATATCAATTATAAATGATTAAATACAAGATTAATAGTAGTTATTAAGATTGATGTCGTTTGGAATTGGTCAAATGTGCTTGGAAAAAAATATGATCAGAATATTAACTTGCATAATAATTATGCATGCACTGTATTTTTCCTCTTCTGCTGTCGAGGTAATGCAAGGAATGTTGTGATTGGTTGTCAAGGCAGCCAATCAGAATTTAGCAGCATCGTCTCTGATTGGCTGGAATTATGGCATATTGTAACGCTGGGTTGTGTTGAGCAAGCGAGCTGTTGGCATTTAGAGAGCACTGAGGGCGGGCATCAGGTGAGCAAGCTAGTGAAACGTTGCACGCGCAAAAGAGAAGGTCTGCACACATCCAAAAACTTATGTGTCTATGCAAAATAGATTTTCGTGCGCTCTAAATACTTTCTTCTTTGCGAGACAAACATTATCTCCACAAAACTCAGTTCGCGCACGTGCAAAACGCACTTTTGCACGCTCAAAATATGATCTTTCACATGCAGAATTGTGGCAGAGATGTAATCCCGTAATTTATGGGCTGTTTATCATTTTTGGGTGAACTAACCCTTTAATGCACTTTAATTGTGGGGAAGTAGTGCTGAAGTTCAACTAAAGATATGCTGAAGTATATTTCAATGTGCTGAAGTGGAACTATTGCAAGTACACTTCAGGTACACTTTAAATATCTTGCATTTAAAAACTGATATTATTCAGAGATCCTACAATCCTCATCAATAGTGACATTAAAACACATTTTAGGCTTAATATTAAGAAATGTACATTGTGCACAAGTAGTACTCCAAATAAAGTTTAATAATATTTTTTATATCAGTAAGTCTCGAGCGATATATCAGTAAATATGTTAATAGATTTGATCTATACGTAGTATGAAATAAATGTATTTTAAACATGTTACTTTTTTACTAGGGTACTCATGTAGGGCATACTGTAACAAATCTTAACCACTTAGCTTGTACTTTTCATCTCACAATTCTGATTTATATTCCCTGTAATTCTGTGTTTAAATTACAAATCCTTTTTTCTTGAAAAGTGAGTTTATATCTCACAATTCTATAAAACAATGTCTATACCTGTTTTAAATAGATGTAAATAAAGACTACATTAGATTATGCTTTACAAAGATGTAAATGAAACAAAGATAATAAGTAAAAAACTAGCAATTTCTGAGTGGAAATAATTTTAAAGTAAATCCTACACTAAGTCTACAGTGCATACCTGCATAGGGTGATATACCTCTGTATCTCAGCTGCTTGATTGTTTGTATTGTCACAAAACGTAATTATATTATATTATGCATGTCACTGTGTGCATGGGATTACAAAATCATTCACAGAACCATTAAATCTGAGTCTATTTCTCACAAAAGACTTTTAAAAAGCACCAGAAGACTTGAAATACAATGAAATAATGGACTAATTATCATATAGTCATATAGACTACTTATTTTTGGAGCTCAGCAACATCAGTCTACATTCACATTCACTGCACAGAAAAGAGCAATGCACACATTTCACAGAAGAAAATAAGTCAAAGGGGTTTTGAACAACATGCATGTGATTAAATGATTATATTTACATTTTTGTGTTAAAACATTTGAACTATTCATTTAAATCTCATGCAAATATGCAAATGCTTCCTTCATTTCTCTCTTCCACTCAATCAACACACTGCATCCTTCTTGTGAGCAACAGTGCATAACCCCAGGCAGAAACGCTGGACAGCAGAGCTGAGAAACCCCCTGTGTTTCACCTGGCCTATACGCAGCCACACACACACACACACACACACACACACACACACACACACACACACACACACACACACATACACACACACATACACATACACACCCAAAAACTGAAAGCAGGAACACAAGGCCTTTCTTAAAGAGACAAAATAAACAAAATAAAACAAAGCAAATAAAATGTAATGATATTAATAAAATCATTATTCTTCCGTCAAACAATGTAGTTCCTCAGAAACGGTTGTGGTTGCAACAAAGTGGTTGCCGAGCAACACACAGACGTAAACAAAAGGTGTGTGTTTGTGGAGTAATTTACAACAGCTTTGAATGCGGCTCAACCAATCAGAATCAAGGACCGGAACTATCTGTTTTATAAAATATAATATATGATATACTGTCATAGTGTTAAATTATTACATTTAAATATGCAATTAGTAAATATGAAATATATACATATATTGTGTGTGCATTATTACATGTACATGTTTTTTTAATTATTGTATATGTTATAAATATGTTACTGAATATTACATATATTATGATATAGAATTTTTCTGATATATATATATATATATTAGTGCTGTCAAATGATTAATCGCGATTCATCGCATCCAAAATAAAAGTTTTGGTTTGCATAATATTTGTGTGTGTGTGTATATTTATTATGTATATATAAATACACACACATACAGTATATATTTTGAAAATATTTAATATTTC
>NW_015537954.1:147454-150969 GCF_001515605.1 Sinocyclocheilus anshuiensis
GATTAATCGTTTGACAGCACTAATATATATATATATATATATAATTATATACATTTTATATCATATAACATCTTCACATATATTAAATAATAAAAAATACAATGTCATATTTAAACATAATAATTTAATGTTTTATATAAAACAGTTAAATAATTACATTTATTTTACATGTTTTTTAATTATTCATAATAATACATATACAGTAATGTAATTATTACAGTAATAATTACATTATTATATATGTATTATTATGAATAAGTCAAATGCATGTAAAATAAACGTATATATATCACATATAATCACATACAGTGATAATGTATGTAAATGTTGCTTTTTATTATGATTTATATTTATGCACACACTGGTGCATACATAATCATTCTTCATTGTGTTCACTATATGAATTGCAGTGTGCACGCCTGCTTTAATTGTTTTGACTTGATTTTCACTGTATATTTTGAATCAACTTGACATCAGTAGCCGTTTAGTCAAAATGACGGTTGTTCTGACTAGAAGAAAATTCATGTTATTACATTTAAATATGACGTTTCAATTAGATTTTTTTATTTTATATTAATTAATATTATATTGCAAAGCTAAGAGTTTCATGTTTAAATTGAATTAAATTTAAATTGATTTGCATTTTAACTCTAACTCTAACTCACAGCTGACTTCTCTTACTGAATATTCTGAAGGGCAGCTCTGCATTGAATGCATCCAGTTTAGACACTGTAGACACCCACAACGCACCTGAGCTTAACTGCGTGCAATAACAATAAACATAGGCTACCGTCACATAAACTGCAGTGACAATACCTGCATAAAATTTCCACAGACCTCCAGGGAAATACGGCCCTATCTGGTCGCTATTAGGACTGAGTGCAAATACCACAAGCCTTCACATGAATACTCTAGAGATCTGTTTAATGGGACTGTGTGCTACTCAGATTGTGGACAGAGGAATTTTCCTCTCGCTGTTGCCATGTATAGAACTAGTTGACACGGGATGTTTTAATATGTGAACTATGTCAGCTAAACCTAATCTGCCTCATGACAGAGAGTGAGAGCGCTCAGCTTTGGCACTAATCTCTTCAAATACAGTGAGAGCAGATGCATGTCAGAGCAAACACACAAACACACAATGCATTTGTTATTTATACTGCCATTATATGTGGAGCTCTGCTCTTTCCTTTCCTTTGAAAACACACACACACACACACACGCACACACACACGCACGCACACAGGTTTTTTTTTATGGCTTATGGGGACATTCCATAGGCGTAATGGTTTATATACTGTACAAACCGTATTTTCTATTGCCCTACACCAACCCTACCCCTAAACCTACCCCTTACAGGAAACTTTCTGCATTTTTAGATTTTCAAAAAAACTCATGCTGAATTATTTATAAGCCTTTTGAATTACGGGGACACTGAAAATGTCCTCATAGATCACCTTCTCGTTGTAATACCTATGTCATACCCATGTTATTATACAAATTTGTGTCCTCATAAACCACATAAACATGCGCACACACACACACACACACACACACACGCACACACACATACATACACGCACGCACGCACACACACACACACACACGCGCACACACACACACACATACACACACACAAGCGCAGACACACACACAGGGGTTTGGGAGTTGGACGACCCCAGCAGTAATTAACTTTTGACTGTTTTAAAGCCTCAAGCCTTCAAACTTCAAACCCAGCATATTTTCACTGATCGTCTGATGCATACTGTGCATAAAACTGCTGAAAGAGTCTGTTCCAATCTGGCTTCAGATACGCCAGTCCACCTGAAAACAAACTAAAACAGCATATAAAACTGAACAAAGTGTGCTTGGTCACTTTATATCAGTAATGTCTTTTAAGGTTTTGGATTAAATCTCTTCTGCTCACAGAGGCTGCATTTATTTGATCAAAAATGATTATAATTATTACAATTTAAATCAACTGTTTTCTATGTGAATATCTGTTAAACTCTAATTTATTTCTGTGATCAAACTGTATTTTCAGCATCATTCCTCCAGTCTTCAGTGTCACATGATCTTCAGAAATCATTCTAATATGCTGCTTTGCTGCTCAAGAAACATTTCTGGTTATTATCAATGTTGAAAACAGTTGTGCTACTTCATATTTTTGTGGAAACTGTGATGCGCTTATTTTCAGCATTTTGATTACAATATATATTCATGTTTCGAGTTATTTTGAAATATAAGTGTTAAATGAAGTATTAAATAATTCAATGTCAATATGACATTTCATATACAGTATATTACTATATTATTATCATTATTATTATTGCACTTATTAAAGTCATGAGCTTTTATTTATGAATTCATTTTCATTTAAAAAATAATTTATTGGAAATAAAATGTCTTTACTGTCACTTTTGACCAATTTAATGCATTCTTGCAGAATAAAAGGTATTAATCTTTAAAAAAAAAAAAACTAGGAAGTGGTAGTGAAAATGTATACTTTTATGATAGAGATAGAGAGCTTGACAGCCTCTAGTTAAAATCCCATTCTGTTTCCTGGAAAAGAGCAGCTTGGACATTATTCCTGCAGATTTGGGGCTGAGCAAATTATGATGTATTTCTTATTTTGTGCGAATTATTCCTTACAGCTCAGCACTGCAGAGCCACGAGGATCAGCCATGCTTGTTCATTCATAGGGAAGCCAGTAAATAAATTGAAGACTAGCTGCTGCTCAGATCATGAACATTTCCCACAGCACTGTGATGCGATTGCGCTGTGAATTCCCTGCTCTGGATGGCCCTGTCAAACTAGGCACCCCCTGGGCATTGAACCACCACGCTAATCGCACTCCTGCGGCCCAACCGAAATGAGCTGAGCCATTTCTCCATTCTTAACGTGTGCTTTCTAATCTTTGGGCAGATTAAAAAACGACCCGCATCTGAAACAAAACACTGGAGGCAGGCGAGGACAAAAAGACTACGTTCCGGCTGTTAGCATGGACAGCAAGCAAAATGTCAAGGGAAAGAGCTAAATTGTTTCTAGACCAGAATCGCTACTGACCTGCTCACAATATCAATGACACAGAGAGATATATAAAACACAGGAACTTATAGCTTTATAGTGTTTTAACTAGTGTTGCATTATTACACAAGTACGAAATTGTATTTTGTATTATTCATATATATATATATATATATATATACACACACACTGGGAAAAAAAATGCTACTAAATTTTTGAAGGTAAGTGGTTGCAAACAATTTATTTTAGTCACATTTGTTAAAAAAGTGGTAAAGTTAATCAATTTAATTTGTTTATTTAAATGTAGCTAAAATAAATTGATTGCAACCACTTACCTTAAAAAAAAAAAGTAAATTAAATTAATCATTTTTTTTCAGTGTGTGTTTAATACACACACACACACACATATATATATATATATATATATATATATGTGTGTGTGTGTGTGTGTGTGTGTGTGTGTGTTTGTGTGTGTTTGTGTGTGTGTG
>NW_015537954.1:152195-154751 GCF_001515605.1 Sinocyclocheilus anshuiensis
TGTGTGTGTTTGTGTGTGTGTGTGTGTGTTACATTCTTACACATAAGTATGACATTTTAATTGTTTTATTTTATACACACACACACAAACATTATTTTGATATACTGGCTATATTGACCTTTCAGGCTTCAAACACTAATGCATGTGCATGTAGAAAATGCACAACCTAAAAACCTCAAAACCTGCTGTGTAGTTTGCAAGTTTTAACTTCCAAATAACTCGGAGCAGAAATTGTTTGTGTTACTTTGCAAAAGTGCAACAACTTAATTATGACTTTGCTGTGTGACAGTGATAAATGTGACCTATCATTATTCGCCTATAGAGCCAACAAAGCCAACATCCCACAGAAAGCCCTGAAGTCCAGATATACAGTATAACACGGTAAAGTCATAATTACCGTGGTACACTGGGTGCTAATGACAGGCGCTGGCGCTGACACCACAGGCGATAGGGGAGGTTTGTCCTAACAACACAGAAAGACGATATTAAAACTCCACTGAACAGATCCTTTACTACTTTAGTGCTCTACATATAATGATGCTGATGATCTACATATAATACTGACAATGTGACACTCATTTAAACAATCAATATATGTCACCTCAAGAAGCGTTAGTGATGTTAAAATGTTTCAGTGCAAGTTAAGCTCAATCAACAACATTTGTTGCATATTGATTACCACACAAATTATTTTTGCACTTGTCCCACCTAAAAAAATAAAGAAAGAAAAAAATAAAAGGAAGTGAATGGTGAAGGTTCCAATGTAAAACCAAAAGATGTATAGGCCTACAATATTAACCTGATTTTAGTGTTAGAGAGAAAAAAAATAAATATAAGTTGTAAATTAAAAATTATAATAATAATAATGCACATTCACAAAATTTGTAGCTTCACATTTCTGCTTTTAAACGCTCCAAAATTTACCACTTGACCCCTATTGACCCCTATTAAAATAATTTATTAAATATTATTAATATAAATATTAATTAAAAAACCTAAACTTGATCAAATTAAATTAAAAATAGAAATGCTATCGGCAACTAAATGAAATAAACAAGTGTAAGTTGAAGTACTGAAATTACTAAACTAAATAAAAATAAAGTTATATATGAATACAAAAACTAATAAAGATGATGTCACGATCTTTAGCTGAAGTCACTGCCATCGTTGTTTGCTGTTGTTGACCATGCCTGTTTGACTAAGCTTTTATTAAAGCCTTGGATTTGGATCCCCACTTCGTTGTCATGCCTCCCTTGTTACAGAATCACCAGCCATACCTGGATCCAGCGGCTTTGCGAGCATTTACAGATTAATCATGGACCCAGTCGATCAGCTACTTCACCTCCGGCAAAAGGACTTGTCTATTGAGGAATATGTTCACCTATTCTGTGAGTTTTCATATCGTGTGCAATTTTATGATGAGACTTTAAGGACTTGTTCCGTTTTGGACTTAATGAGCCTATAAAATCATTGTTACCCAGAGGGTACTTTAATGGTAGTTTGAGGGACATCATGGATTTTGTACTCTTGTTAGTTGGTTCGCCTTTTACCAAGGGAGAAGCAGAGTGGCTGCCAACCCAAAACCTGTTTTCAAGATAGCTGTCATCTCAGAGTCTCGTCACGTCACGTCACATCTGATCATCCAGAGCCTCGTCACGTCACAGCTGATCGTCCAGAGTCTCGTCACGTCACAGCCGATCGTCCAGAGTCACGGCACGTCACAGCCGATCGTCCAGAGCCTCGTCACGTCACAGCCGATCGTCCAGAGCCTCGTCACGTCACAGCCGATCGTCCAGAGCCTCGTCACGTCACAGCCGATCGTCCAGAGCCTCGTCACGTCACAGCCGATCGTCCAGAGCCTCGTCACGTCACAGCCGATCGTCCAGAGCCTCGTCACGTCACAGCCGATCGTCCAGAGCCTCGTCACGTCACAGCCGATCGTCCAGAGTCTCGTCACGTCACAGCCGATCCTCCAGAGTCTCGTCACGTCTCAGCCGATCGTCCAGAGTCTCGTCACGTCTCAGCCGATCGTCCCGAGTTCACGTCTCAGTCGATCGTCCAGAGCCTCGTCACGTCACAGCTGTTTGTCCAGAGTCTCTTTACGTCACAGCTGATCGTCCAGAGTCTCGTCACGTCTCAGCTGATCGTCCAGAGTCTCGTCACGTCTCAGCTGATCGTCCAGAGGTCACGTGACAGCCGATCGTCCAGAGCCTCGTCATGTCACAGCCGATCGTCCAGAGCCTCGTCACGTCACAGCCGATCGTCCAGAGCCTCGTCACGTCACAGCCGATCGTCCAGAGTCTCGTCACGTCACAGCTGATCGTTCAGAGTCTCGTCACATCACAGCTGATCTTCCTCACTTCACAGCTGATCGTCCAGAGTCTCGTCACGTCTCAGCTGATCGTCCAGAGTTCACATCTCAGCTGATAGTCCAGAGCCCCATCATGTCACAGCTGTTCGACCAGAGTCTCGACACGTCACAGCTGATCGTCCAGAGTCTCTTCACGTCACAGCTGATCGTCCAGAGTCTCGTCACGTCATAGCTGATCGTCCCAA
>NW_015537954.1:154809-158971 GCF_001515605.1 Sinocyclocheilus anshuiensis
GAGTCTCGTCACGTAACAGCTGATCGTCCAAAGTCTCGTCACGTCTCAGCTGATTGTCCAGAGTCTCGTCACGTCACAGCTGATCTTCGTCACGTCACAGCTGATCGTCCAGAGACTCATCACATCTCAGCTGTTCGTCCAGAGTCTCGACACGTCACAGCTGATCGTCCAGAGTCTCGTCACATCACAGCTGATCTTCGTCACGTCACAGCTGATCGTCCAGAGTCTCGTCACGTGTCAGCTGATCGTCAAGAGTTTCGTTACGTCACAGCTGATCGTCCAGAGTCTCGTCAAATCACAGCTGATCTTCGTCACGTCACAGCTGATCGTCCATAACAGCTGATCGTCCAGAGTCGCGTCATGTCTCAGGTGATCGTCATGTCACAGCTGATCGTCCAGAGTCTCGTCACATCTCAGCTGATCGTCCAGAGTCTCGTCACGTCTCAGCTGATCGTCCAGAGTCTCCTCACGTCACAGCTGATCGTCCAGAGTCTCGTCATGTCACACCTGATCGTCCAGAGTCTCGTTATGTCACAGGTGATCATCCAGCGTCTCATCACGTCTCAGCTGATCGTCCAGAGTCTCGTCACGTCTCAGCTGATCGTCCAGAGTCTACGTCTCAGCTGATCGTCCAGAGCCTTGTCACGTCACAGCTGTTCGTCCAGAGTCTCATCACGTCACAGCTGATTGTCCAGAGTCTCGTTATGTCAGAGATGATCATCCAGAGTCTCATCACGTCTCACCTGATCGTCCAGAGTCTCGCTCAGCTGATCGTCAAGAGTCTCGTCACGTCACAGCTGATCGTCCAGAGTCTCGTCAAATCACAGCTGATCTTCGTCATGTCACAGCTGATCGTCCAGAGTCTCGTCATGTAACAGCTGATCGTCCAGAGACTCGTCACGTCTCAGCTGATCGTCCTGAGTCTCGTCACGTAACAGCTGATCGTCCAGAGTCTCGTCATGTCTCAGCTGATCGTCCAGAGTCTCGTCACGTCACAACTGATCGTCCAGAGTCTCGTCACGTCACAACTGATCGTCCAGAGTCTCGTCACGTCACAACTGATCGTCCAGAGTCTCGTCACGTCACAACTGATCGTCCAGAGTCTCGTCACGTCACAACTGATCGTCCAGAGTCTCGTCACGTCACAACTGATCGTCCAGAGTCTCGTCACGTCACAACTGATCGTCCAGAGTCTCGTCACGTCACAACTGATCGTCCAGAGTCTCGTCACGTCACAACTGATCGTCCAGAGTCTCGTCACGTCACAACTGATCGTCCAGAGTCTCGTCACGTCACAACTGATCGTCCAGAGTCTCGTCACGTCACAACTGATCGTCCAGAGTCTCGTCACGTCACAACTGATCGTCCAGAGTCTCGTCACGTCACAACTGATCGTCCAGAGTCTCGTCACGTCACAACTGATCGTCCAGAGTCTCGTCACGTCACAACTGATCGTCCAGAGTCTCGTCACGTCACAACTGATCGTCCAGAGTCTCGTCACGTCACAACTGATCGTCCAGAGTCTCGTCACGTCACAACTGATCGTCCAGAGTCTCGTCACGTCACAACTGATCGTCCAGAGTCTCGTCACGTCACAACTGATCGTCCAGAGTCTCGTCACGTCACAACTGATCGTCCAGAGTCTCGTCACGTCACAACTGATCGTCCAGAGTCTCGTCACGTCACAACTGATCGTCCAGAGTCTCGTCACGTCACAACTGATCGTCCAGAGTCTCGTCACGTCACAACTGATCGTCCAGAGTCTCGTCACGTCACAACTGATCGTCCAGAGTCTCGTCACGTCACAACTGATCGTCCAGAGTCTCGTCACGTCACAACTGATCGTCCAGAGTCTCGTCACGTCACAACTGATCGTCCAGAGTCTCGTCACGTCACAACTGATCGTCCAGAGTCTCGTCACGTCACAACTGATCGTCCAGAGTCTCGTCACGTCACAACTGATCGTCCAGAGTCTCGTCACGTCACAACTGATCGTCCAGAGTCTCGTCACGTCACAACTGATCGTCCAGAGTCTCGTCACGTCACAACTGATCGTCCAGAGTCTCGTCACGTCACAACTGATCGTCCAGAGTCTCGTCACGTCACAACTGATCGTCCAGAGTCTCGTCACGTCACAACTGATCGTCCAGAGTCTCGTCACGTCACAACTGATCGTCCAGAGTCTCGTCACGTCACAACTGATCGTCCAGAGTCTCGTCACGTCACAACTGATCGTCCAGAGTCTCGTCACGTCACAACTGATCGTCCAGAGTCTCGTCACGTCACAACTGATCGTCCAGAGTCTCGTCACGTCACAACTGATCGTCCAGAGTCTCGTCACGTCACAACTGATCGTCCAGAGTCTCGTCACGTCACAACTGATCGTCCAGAGTCTCGTCACGTCACAACTGATCGTCCAGAGTCTCGTCACGTCACAACTGATCGTCCAGAGTCTCGTCACGTCACAACTGATCGTCCAGAGTCTCGTCACGTCACAACTGATCGTCCAGAGTCTCGTCACGTCACAACTGATCGTCCAGAGTCTCGTCACGTCACAACTGATCGTCCAGAGTCTCGTCACGTCACAACTGATCGTCCAGAGTCTCGTCACGTCACAACTGATCGTCCAGAGTCTCGTCACGTCACAACTGATCGTCCAGAGTCTCGTCACGTCACAACTGATCGTCCAGAGTCTCGTCACGTCACAACTGATCGTCCAGAGTCTCGTCACGTCACAACTGATCGTCCAGAGTCTCGTCACGTCACAACTGATCGTCCAGAGTCTCGTCACGTCACAACTGATCGTCCAGAGTCTCGTCACGTCACAACTGATCGTCCAGAGTCTCGTCACGTCACAACTGATCGTCCAGAGTCTCGTCACGTCACAACTGATCGTCCAGAGTCTCGTCACGTCACAACTGATCGTCCAGAGTCTCGTCACGTCACAACTGATCGTCCAGAGTCTCGTCACGTCACAACTGATCGTCCAGAGTCTCGTCACGTCACAACTGATCGTCCAGAGTCTCGTCACGTCACAGCTGATCGTCCAGAGTCTCATTACGTCTCAGCTGATCGTCCAGAGTCTCGTCACATCACAGCTGATTGTTCAGTCTCGTCACGTCACAACTGATCGTCCAGAGTCTCGTCACGTCACAGCTGATCGTCCAGAGCCTCGTCACCTCACAGCTGATCGTCCAGAGTACCGTCACTTCTCAGCTGATCATCCAGTGTCTCGTCACGTCTCAGCTGATCCTCCAGAGCCTCATCACGTCTCAGCTGATCGTCCAGAGTCTCGCCACGTCACAGCTGATCATCTAGAGTCTCGTCACTTCACAGCTAATTTTTTTTTTTTAATCGCTGAAACAAAAGGATGGGATGATTTCTTTCAATTTATTTATTTATTTTTCATAATCAACATTATATGCCACAAATGCTGTTAATTGAGCTTATAACGTTTATTGAACTCAGAATATTCCTATAAATATCATTGGCTTTCATGTGTCTTATGACCAATCACAAAGTAAAAATATATGAAATAATAAACATCATAAATATCTATATAACTATTTTAAAAAACTATATAAATATAATTATATAGACATCCAGCATTAAGGAGAATCATCTTCATCACTTGCCCCATGGTTTTCCTGAGCATTAGCAAGTTTTACACCTGTAGGAACTAACATTCATTCATCTAACAATCAAAACAGGCAACACTGCTAATTAAACATGGTTAACGCTGGAAGTGGGTTTTGTTGTTTTGATTAAACTCAACGAAGCATGCAAACGCTATGAGTAATAATAATTATCATTAACCAAAATAAATTGCTGTTTATTTTGTTATAAATAAATATTTTTCAAACAAAACCATTTTTCTGGCATCTAAATGAATAACTTATTTAAGAAACAGTCACTAGTGAATTGGCTCCTGGCATTATCAGCACTGCTCCTCTCAAACGACTGAGACAAATAAACAAGAGACATGGAAATAAACACAAGAAAACGACTCAGTTGTAACGGTATAATCAGAGCAAATCAAATGCAAACATAATTGAGTGCTCAATCCAGAGCGCTTTTATCTCATGAACACAAATGCAAACACACACACACTCACACACACACACACACACACACACACACACACACACACACACACACACAC
>NW_015537954.1:159960-163699 GCF_001515605.1 Sinocyclocheilus anshuiensis
GCACACACACACACACTCACACACACACACACACACACACACACACACACACACACACACACACACAGTGCTGGTTTTGTTTCAGCTGTTGTATTGCAGCAGTGACGGATCTGACACACACTCTATCAGAGCCGGCGATCCTTCATTTCACCTCCATCTCGCCCCTGACACACACCATGCCGGAAATGAACTGCTCCCTAATATCAGCCCTTCATTTCATGCCGTTCTCCATCCAGGGAACACCGAACAGCATACTACAATACTGACTATTTCTGCAGTATGCTGCACAGATAATGTAACAGAATAAGACAAATGTGCATAGAGTAAAATAAGATACTGTATCCAACAATGAAAATTCCAGCATCAAAATCCACATTTTCACCAGTTTTTAGCCTTCTTTAAGGCATTTTCAGTGTGTTCTTGTCTGAGCAGTTGACTACAAGATTCACAATCTCAAAAAAAAACATTGAAAGGCCTTTAATTCCGGCCCTCAGAGCCTTGTTTTTATTCACGTCAAATCAAATATTCCATCTATCCTGACTAAAGTCCATTTAATCCCTCTGCGAAAACTCTTTCTTGTGGGAACATCTCAGAAAGGTAGCTTTAGGAGGTTTTGCTGTTCTTCTGACATTTTCAGAAAGTTCACCCTTCACTGACTGACACACACACACACACACACACAGTTATTTAAATGAGGATATACATTCTATACACTTATACACTGTTTTATATAAAGCTATAGACCAGTGTTGTTAGTAAATAAAACTATTAGAAAACACTTTGTTGTGCGTGTTCTAGACAAAAAAAAAACCTTTAAAATAAGTTGACGTACTAAATTTACTAAGATTAAAATTAAAACTAAATAGAAATCTCATAAATACATTTTATCTAGATAAATAAAATAAATTGTATTTCTTAAAATTCATCTTTGATCATCAAAATGACATATTTAAATGCTGTCTTACTTAAATATAACTCCACACCCTTACCTCATTTAGTATATGTGGATTCATGAATATGCTAATTGGTCCCCGCCTCCACTCAGTCGCAGCAGCTCGGACCTGCTCCACCTTCACTCAACTGAAGTAGTAAACGCCACACAATGGCAACTAACAACACTAGGTAAATGGTTATTGGAGAGTGAATCTGTGAGTGAATGCAAGCACGGCTCTTAATGGTATGTTTTTTGTTTGTTGTTGTCTCATACTTTTAGATACGCTGTTGTAAGTGCTACTGCTTCTGTTAGTTTTTAATATACGGTTTTATCCTGATTAAAGCTTTAGTACAGTACGGCAACCGCACGCGCGTCCATGTATAACACTTCTCATAGCTATGTGAAAATAAGTGTATAAATGGAATAGTTAATTGTTTCAGCTGAGCTGGTGATCTGAATGAGAGAGAGAGAAAGAGAGAGAGAGAGATGCAGAGCGTGTGCGGAGCAGGGCGACACGAAGAACAGTATTAAGAACCGCTGCTTTAGAACATTGATTTTGAAACTTGTGAATCCATTAGAATCGTTAGAAGACAGAATCGCGATTCATATATGAATAGATTTTTATGTGCACCTCTAGTTTTCTCTTCCTCTTCACTAAAGCAGCGCAGCATGGCCCCGCCCCCTTTGCTGCATGTTCCCAGGGGCGGGGTTTATCAGGGTTCGTGATGTCACAAACCCGGGAAGTAACTTGTTGTAGTCCATACCAGCCGTTTTTGTAGGCATTAAACTGCCAGAATTTTAAAAGATGATATCTCCGTTTGCATTGAACTTTCAGCTTCGTAACTTTGCAGATATTGTTTATGCTCAAACAGCAACATTACACACTAACTAATGTTAAAAAAGTTAAATCGCAATCAACCACCCCTTTAAAATAACATTTACATTACTTGAAATAATAGAAATGTTAATTGTACTAAAGAAAAAAAAAACTAAACCAATTTATTTCAGCTTCTTGTGACATTTCTCAACATTTTCATTTCGTTTTAACTCGATGTACAAAAATAACTAACAGGGAAATAAAATTAATGAAAACTACATAGATATGTCAAAAAAGAAGAAGAAAAATAAAAATACATTTTTTAAATTTTTAAACAAATGAAAACGAAAATATAAAATAGGCCTATATAAATATAAAAACTAATTAAAAAAAAAATGAATAAAAAAAAATACTATAAAAGATGTGACCCCAGTCGTCTCCACGGGGAGTTTCTGTCATATTTTGCTCACTTCTGGGGTCATTTTGTCCTTACAGATTATCAGTGTAAATCCTCACACACAAAGTCACTGAGAGCTCATATAAAGGCTCCTGTAGGGCACATGAACTTTAGTTCTGCATCGTTTCAGGGGAAAAGAGGTTTTTGTGCTGACTATGAGAATATTATGACCTTCCTGTTTGATCTGCTCAACAAATATTTATCTTTGTGTCCTGTGATCAATGACACCTTCACACACACACACACACACACACACACACACACACACACACACACACACACACACACACACACACACACACACAAAAAGCATGTGTGTGTGTGTGTGTGTATTCAGTTATTTTTTACATTAAGCAATGTTGTTGTCTTGTCAACTACCTGAAATAAAATAAGTTTAATATTTTAATAAAAAAATAAATAAGTTTAATGGTTTAATAATAGCTTAATTTTTAAAAAATATTTTATTTTATTTTAGCTAACTTTTATTTCATTTCAGGTAACAAATATGATTTTTATGGTTCTAGTTTTAGTCTTAGCTTTTAGTAAATATGCATAGTTAAATCTTTAAACCTGACCCAGGAACAGTGTGAAACAGGGTTATATAATAAATCCCGAGTTTAAAATGACCCTGGATAAGCTATTTCAAGTGTAAAAGCCTCTATATTGACGACAGTTCTGAAGGAGACAAATGTGAATCGGACGACAGTGGCACGCGGGCAGCGAGGAGAGCTGTGTGCGTGGGTTTATCAGTGGCAGATGGTATCACTGGCGGACGGTGGCACACAGATGGTCCAGGTATCAGGTCGGGTGCCAGGGGCCCGCTGGGGAACAGGTCCATAAGATGGATCAGGCTGTCTGGGGCCAGACAAAAGCATGAAACAGGGTCAATACCAATGCTCTCATACTCTGCCTCCATATCCATCCTCCACCATTCTTACAAGTCTTTCTTTCTCTTGAGATGTGGAGAAGGCTTTTTTTGGAAGGACCTAAGGAGGAGGCAACACCTCTCCGCAAATTTATCTTGGGTGAGCACCAAGTCTATTTTTTTCAAACTGTCATAGCCATTACAAGCCCAAGACAAATGAACTTTTCTGCTCCACGGAGCCTGAAGGAGCATTCGTGATGAATCAAACAGAAAAGGTGGCCGAGGACTTCACATTTCTTTATGTAGGACGCAGAAAAACCTTAAAACATGATCGTGTTTAATTACCCGCGATATTTCTGAAAGCTTAGTCTAAATAGACTAAACGAAAAAAATAAAAATAATAGCTATATTAACATTTTGTCCATCACTGATAAGAACAGAATTATTTTAATGTTATGGGTAAAAAAAAATACAAATAAAATAAAATGTTAATATATTGAATTTTCCCCCTATTTTGTCTAAATAAATAAATGAATAAAAACTAGTGAATTATCACATCACATAAATGCACAGTATGAATAAAAATATTGCTCTTCTCTTCATTCTCTAATAATTAAATCAAATATAAAAAGACTTTATTCTATTTTTGGCAACAATGACACAATG
>NW_015537954.1:163876-170006 GCF_001515605.1 Sinocyclocheilus anshuiensis
CTAAAAGAAAACAAAATATTACTTTTATTTTTTCTGTTTGCTAAATAAATGAAAACTGTTGAATTGTCATAGCATTAAATACACAGAAAAAAATATGGAAAGGAATAAAATTAAAAAAATCTTTTTCTAGTTATGCTCTGATGCTCTTGTGGAGAGTAAAACTTGCTTGCAAGACAGTGATTTGTCAATGAATCATTCTATGAATTAGTACATTTCAATTAATCAATCAAACTGGTTCAGAATCATTCATTCTAAAATTCATCTGCATAAAAAAGTGAATTTAAAAACCCTTAGCCTGAGATTGGAAGCAACCAAAACACTCATGGAAAAGTAATGGAAAAACCTCAGTCAGATAGTGACAGTAAAGCTTCCCAACACAATAAATGTCTCCTCTTTCAAATGCACAGCTTCAAGTTCAACAACTGGAAAAATATTATTTACTCTTTTACATTTGTTAGAATGAGGATTTTCCCTTTTCAAGTACTGCTTAAGCTTAAATTTATACTGTAAATGAAAACAACAATGTGCTTTACAGAATGGACAAAGACTCTGTGCATTAAATCTAGTGAAAGCAGAGGACGAATGACGAAGGAGGGACATTAATCTCCTGCTGTTTGTCCGTGAGGGTTATGAAGACCTGTACAGTCCTATAGATGGAGGGAATATTGCTGTCTGTAGCAGAAATCAGATTTACTCCTGTACTTTATCCGCTGATCGTGTCGTGGCCACAGCGAAGCTCTTTATAATGTTCTTATAATATCGGAGCGTGAGCCCTGAATGGCCTGAGAGATTTCCATAGCAAACTAATGAGCAGCATCTACGCTTTTATCACGTCAGACCTCTGGAGAAATGCATAATCCAACCATAAACCCACAAAAAAAAAATTTTTAAAAAAAAAAATATATATATATATATATAGGTAAATGTGTGACCCTGGACCACAGAACCAGTCTTTAGTGTTAATTTTTCAAAATTGAGATGTATACATCATCTGAAAGCTGAATAAATAAGCTTTCCATTGATGTATGGTTTGTTAGGAACGCACACACAGACACACTCATGCGCACGCGCACACGCACACACACACACACACACACACACACACACACACACACACTCCTGGCTTTAATCATGACCCATGTGTGTCTCTGCCTCCTGTGTTGGAGGGAAAAAAAGAGGTCAGAGAGGGATCACTGCCTGTGACCTTTGACCTCACATTCCGTCTTCCCTCTGCAGAAAAACAGTTACATCTGACTCAAATCCCTCCTTCCTCCTCATTTCACCTGTTTTACTGAAAAATGTGCATCTGATCGCTTAGTATAAGCACACTCTCCTGACAAAAACATGATTTGAGAAATCATGAATCTATGGAATATGTTAAACCTACAAAAAATACAGAATACACACACAATAAAAAGTGTGTTTGTTTATCCTCGGGTGATCATGAAAGTCAAAGAGTCTCTCAATAATCCTTGTGTAGATTCAAACTTGTTTAGCATTATAATAGAACGTATAATAGAATATTTAAAATGCAAATGAGCGGGACGATGAAGGATTCTCTCAGAGGACTTGAGGGATCTCCACATCTGCATCACATTACTGTCGCTGAGAGGCTTTCAAGGTGCCACATTGCTGCCGCATAAATATTATTTCTACCACTCAATTATGTTGTAATAACAAGATGTTACAGTATGTCATTTAAATGACATATTTTCTTGTAAAAAGGCTAAAGAAACCGTTTGAAATACTGATGCTTGTTGTCAAGTTCAAGTTACTTTAATTTTCTTACCAAAATTGCAACCATCCAATGACAATGATACATACAAAATATGTTGTTTTAATGATATATTATCTTATTATAACAGGAAAAACATATTGTTTTTTGCCATAATATGCCATTAATATGAGAAAATATATTCTTTTAATGACACATTAAAATACAAATGCAAAAAACAAATACAAAAAAAAAATATATATATTTTTTTTTTTTCATGTTAATGTAATCTCATTATTATGAGAAAACGATGTAATTTTAACAATACAAATACGTAATTTTAGGAATATTACATCTAATTATTACAAGAAAATATAGCTTTAACAACACAACATCTCATTATTACAAGAGAATTAAGTGGAAATTGCATAAACAAGTAGTGCAGACACAAACTCATCTACTGTATATCTATGCATTTGGCAGATGATTTTATAAAAAATGTGACTTGCATGCTCTGTATAACATTGTATTAATTAATAAAATTTAATAAGTATTGTATAAATTTTATCTGTTCATCAGTGTTGTTGTTTTTGTTAACTAATATATATAAATATATATAAATATTACTAAAATAGCAGTGCTGTTAATGCATTCTCTAAGAACTGAACCCATAACTTTGGTGTTTTTTACATTTTATTAAACTAATAATATTAATATTTATCTCAGATTGTGGAAATGCTGTACTTGTAATGATTTTTGATTCATCGTGTGACTTTATTTTTTACCACCAGTGTTTTTAAGGTGGTTGTGATTACATTACATTACATTATAATTTGTTATTTTGGCATCCATATATAATGAATTCTACACTTTTTTTGTACTTTATACTTAAGTTTAATCCATAAAAGCTCAAATGTTGCAACCGTGTTCTTTACGGTACAGTCCTGGAAAACACACCTGTCAGGTTTTTCTATACCATCACTGTAACACAAGAATGCACGTTAAGTACGTACAACAGGACCTTGTTTTAGCCAAGCGTTCATGCATTTGCATACTAGCTTAGAGCATGCTTGTGTCCTTACAACGTTCAGGAAATCTGCCTACAAATGGCTTACTTCTGCGGTATGTAGTTGTCTCTGCACATTAAACTAAAGAAAACATGCAAACACACTTCTGCTTGAGGCTCGCATTTACAATGCACATGTCAACGTGACAGCATTGCATATATATATATATATATATATATATGGAGTGTAAAAGTGCTGCTGAATCAGACAGGTCAAATGATTCAGAAGGAAATACGTCAGTGAATGAAAACCCTCAAGCCTGCGTTCAAAGCTGTTTTGAGTGTTTCTACACATTTTCAGCTGAACGCACCTGCAGAGATTCTCAAAAACATCCCATTGCATCTTCATTAGAGAGAAACGCCTGCGGCTCAAACCCTCTCTGACACCGGATGACATCAGGAATGCTGATTATTCATTACTGCACACATAACACACATATATATATTTCATCTCAAATGCTTTCGTAAAGAATCTGGGTGGAAATGAATTGAAATTATTTGAAACCTTTATGTGTAATGCATTTTAAAGGTGTTCATAATGAATGTTGTAACGCATAAATTGTTATCAAAACCAAAGTTAAATGCATTATAATATTTGCAGATTCCTTGTTACATTTTAAATTGGTTGTTTGTCATGAGTTTAATGCATTATACTTTCTAAAGGTGTCACAATGCATAGATTAGTATAACTCTGGTGCAATTATTCATTAGATCAGACAATCCATGGCATGCAAGGCATGCTTTAAAATACTTAATGCATTATATAAAGGCTTAATATTAGAAAGCATTTGAGAAACTGTTCTATATGTATTTATGTAATGCGTGGTGGCTTGTGTGTTGAGATGTTTTGTACCCTGCGTCCCCACAGAGCCACGGTACAGTTACATAAACACACATGACATAAATGAACATGTCATGTTTACATTACATATAGTCACTTAAACACACCGTCACAGATGCACTGCATACTGTATGATGAGAACAACAAGAGGACTCTGAAACACATTCATCAGACCTCAGACATTATTCACATTTCATTTCAGAAAATAATTATATTTAAACATGAAAACTACTAATATTGGCCATATTTTATTTCATTTTTAGTCAGTTTGTGAAACCAATTTCTGTATTAAAGAACAAAGAGCATTTGTTTCTCTTTCGGTAAATATACACTACAAACTTTTAACAAGTTAATTTTTATTCACCAAGGATGCGTTAAATTGATCAAGACGTTTACAATGTTCTAAATGATTTCTATTTCAAATAAATGCTGTTCTTTTGAACTTTCTATTCATCTATGAATCCTGAAAAATAAAATGTATCACAGTGTCCACACAAATATTCAGCAGCACAACTGTTTTCAGCATTGATAATAATCAGAAATGTTTCTTGAGCAGCAAATCAGCATATTAGAATGATTTCTGAAGATCATGTGACACTGAAGACTGGAGGAATGATGCTGAAAATACAGCTTTGATCACATAAATAAATGACAGTTTACAATATATTCACATAGAAAACAGCTATTTTAAATTGTAATAATATTTCATAGTTTTTACTGTTTTACATCAAATAAATACAGCTTTGATTAGCATAAAAGGCTTCTTTCAAAAACATTATAAAAATTACACCAAATTTTAAATGGTACTGTAACATAATAAATTAAATAATAATAAAAATAAATATTATGATTAATGAATATTATTAATAATAAATTTATATTTATTCATTTATTTAAAATAGACCAAAAAAAATAAATAATTCAATTAGAGTTAAATCAATTAAACAATTAAGAGCTGCTTACCAATGAGGAATCACAGATGAGCATTTCAAGTGTTCTGGAGGAGGAAGAGGAAGTCGGCTCACATTTCCTGTCTCTCTCTCTCATCTCACTCAGACGGGCGTCTAGGGTTACAGGAAGGAAATGAGCCTAATGTTCAATGTTAAATAATGGCTTTCAGAATCAAACAAATCAATTCTTTTTCACTCCGTGACCCCAGTGCAGACGTGCAGGATGAATTTCAGTGTGTCAGAGCTGTCAGATGATGATGATGATGATGATGATGATGATGATGAGAGAGTGAATCATGAGTTCAGAGGTTTTGACTCCCTATATAAATGCATCATTCATTCATTCACCATTGTGATTACCACATTATCTCATATGTTAGCCCGTATTATCATTTGTATAACTACATTTTATAAAAAATGAAAACACATTACATTTTCTAAATCAATTCAAAAGTGTTTTTCTGAAATGTTTTTTTCTAAAAAGTTTAAGCTTGAAACTAGAAAAAAAAGATATCTATCAATGGGGTCAGAAAAATTAAATTAACTTAATTAAGGGAAAACAAGATTCTTTTTCTGACCCCAGATTGACAGAAACAAAAAGATAAATTTTTCAGAAAACTATATTTTATGTCATTAATTATCTTGATTTATGAATGTTTAGATATTTGTACTGGAAAGCAAGACTGAAATACAAAGTAAGAAAGTCATTTTTTTGCTGTGTGCTATAACTTACTAACTTACTATAACTTGCTGACTATATCAAAATGTACTCTAAATAATAGAACTTTATATCCGACTTTAATGACAAAAAGAAGTAACTCACTCTCTGCAAAGGAGTTAAAAATTATGCAAAAGAAAAATATTCCATTTAACGTCAAAGAACTAAATAAATACAGATTTAATGATGCAAAGGAGTATTAAAAATGTATAAAATAACTTACAATCTGCAAAGGAATTGGAAAGTATGTTAAAAATATAATGTCAAAGAACTTAATAAATACATAAATAAATACATTATAAATATATAAACAAAATGCATAATTTAACTTACAACCTGCATAGGAGTGGTAAAATATCTTCAAATACTCCATTTAAAGGGGTCATATGATGCGATTTCAATTTTTCCTTTCTCTTTGGAGTGTTAAAAGCTCTTGGTGCATAAAGAAGATCTGTAAAGTTGCAAAGACTAAAGTCTCAAATCCAAAGAGATATTCTTTATAAAAGTTCAGAGTCAGCCACGCCTACCTAAAACGCCTCGTTCTAACACGCCCCCACATACCTACCTCACTATGTGGGAAGATTAGCATAAAGCCGCCCAAATGTTCATTTAGCAGCATCATATGACCCCTTTAATATCAAAGAGCTTATGTATGATGTAGCAGAAAACATCTGGCTCATGTTTGCATTTTCTTATGTCACAATTCTGACCTTGAAATCAGACAATTAGGCATAAAATAATGTGTTCAGATTCATTCGTGCTCTTCACTGTAAAAAAAAATCTGTAAAATTTACGGTAAAAAAACGGCAGCTGTGGTTGCCGGAATTTTACCGTAAAAATT
>NW_015537954.1:170062-185544 GCF_001515605.1 Sinocyclocheilus anshuiensis
TCATGGTAACACACATGAAACTGAAATAATGCAATAAACATTCATTTAACAACATTAGGTGTAACACACAACCCTAATATACACAACTGATTTTTTTAAAAAAACTAAGAAGAAACAGTTATTTCAACAAAAAAACATCAAATTTGAAATGTAACGCAGGTTACATTTACGGTTATTCACTGTAAATTATACCGTATTTTTCACTTCCAAAAACGGTATACTACCGTAAAATTACATGTAATGTCCAATACAGTTTTTCACCGTATATAGTAGGGGAATTTACCGTTAACCATTTAACAGGTTTTTACTGTAGCATTTTTACAGTCTTTTACCGTTAAATTCACGGTCATTTTTTACAGTGTTGATCTGGTTCTGGGTGTGTTTGCCAGGAAGTTTTCACACTTCTGGTCTTGACTGCAGTAAAAACTGTTGTCATGTCTTGAGCCGGATGATTGCAGTATAGGCAAACATATTCCGTCAGCCGGCGTCATCGATCGCTCTCAGACTGATTCATTGATGGAAACAGACACAAACCAAATGCTGATGGAAGGAACTGGTCTGGAAAGGAACACAATGGTTTTTTATTTGAGCGTGTCTGTATTTGTTTGCATCGGTGAACTTTGTGTCAGCATGGTTGAAGATCTTCACCTGAGATGTAGGGCTTTCCATTATCCATCATTTTCTTCATCCCTTTAGTTTGCTTTCATTTTATTTTTCTCTCCTCTCCTGCAAAATGAAGGGAGGATGTCAAAGTTTTGCTTGTGCAGGATAAACGTATGCTACATAAAAAGCAACTTTTCCTTCTTGAGACTGTCATAAAAATGCAAAGTAAAGGTATAGAAGCAGCGCATCCAGTTTGTGTAAAATATGCATTATTTCTCATATTGGGGTTGGAGAAAGCTGGCATCGCTGCCTCCTAATCTAATGCATTGTGCCGTTCTTATAAACACCCTCCTTACAGAACAAATAAAATGTTTTTATTCATAAAATAAGAATAATAATGGGATTTGTGGCAACACTCGGCAGGGTCTCAGGATTAACGGTGGAGCAGCACAGACCTGCGTCTAATAAATAAAAAGCCCTTTGCTAATTGAATTCTGCACGACTGGTCGATGTATTGATGTTGATTAAAGCCTTTACGCTGATTAATGATGGTCTTTACTGCAGCTGAGCATTATGAATCAAAGTTTCTGATGAGAGCATTGCTCAACAGACAATCCTCAAATAATGCTCCAAACACAATGAAACTAATTAATTACAGTGTCTTAATTCTCTCCGGTAAGAACAGATGTTATACGTCTAGCGCGAATAAAATGAGGAACAAAAAGGGGTTTATACTTAAATCAAGTAAAGAAATTGTTTGTATGCTGATTCTCTGACAACTAGTCACAATGATTTAAAGTAGGCATGAAAGCAAAATGTATTTTTCATAATGCATATTACTGGTCTTATTGTGAACACAAACTATGCATTTATTATTATCATCATAACTTGAAAATTCACTCAGAAATACATTGCCTCTTCACATGTAATTTATTTCTGTGATGCACAGCTGTATTTTCAGCATCATTACTCCAGTCTTCAGTGTCACATGATCTTCAGAAATCATTCTAATATGCTGATTTGCTGCTCAAGAAACATGTCTGATTATCAATGATTAAAACAGTTGTGTTGCCCAATATTTTTATGGAAACCATGATACATTTTATTTTTCAGGATTCTATGATTAATAAAAAGCAAAAAAAAAAAACAGCATTAATAAACATCGTTTGTATATAAAATCTTCCTGAATAGAAATATTAAATTGAAATGTTTTTTTTTTTTTAAGAATACACCTTTTACTGACCCCAAAACAGTTTCTCTGATACATTTATCTCTGGTTAAAAAAAAATTCTTCATCAAAATGCAGTCATTTGTTCCACCCATGGGTGTCACTAGGCCATTTTTAGGGGGGCTATAGGCTATAGCCTAAAATGACTACTCAGCCCCCCTAAAATTTTGCTCCATAAACTGTACACGAATTTGTGATCGCCTCAGTCCCCTTTAAATTTCATATGAAAACGGCGGCATACTTCGATCGTCTCCTCCCCGTAGATATGAACGCATACTTTATAAAACGATCATGTTGCCATTTTCATTTGAAAATGTAATTTCAATATAATACATATTCCAGTGCATGTGGCAAAGAGGTTTGCAAACTTGAGCTAAGGAAAGAGGGTTGTACTAGAAATGCAAACAGTAAAATTTTGTGTTTGTACAGTAAACAGGTTGTGTGTTTATTTGTTTATTTTTATTTGTTTATTTATTTGGATCCCCATTAGCTATGCCCTAAGGCATTGCTAGTCTTCCTGGGGTCCACACAATGTTTGAGATCATGAAGACTTGAATTTGGTTTATTCAGTACTCAAATGTTATACCTACCTATGCAATACAGTGGAATAAGTTTAGTATACGACCCCTATTAATCAAACATTTTTTATTTTATTTATATATTTGTTTTTATTATTAGGCTATTATTATTATTATACCCTGGGGGCTGAGCCCCCCTAAAATGAAAATCCTAGAATCGCCCCTGGTTCCACCTCCAGTTGTCTGTATAAAACTTTTCTCCATCCAAGTCTCAACATAATTTCTTATTGAATATCCACTGAAAAACAAGACAAAAACACTGATTAAGAAATAGAAACTCTGTTAATTTTATTCTTTCTTTGCTTGCGGTGTCTTTGCTACTGAAATCAGTGAAAAGTGAGCAAGTGTTCAGGCTTTGGTGTTTAATGATATGCAAAATACTATACTTAATAACCCAAGACTTATTAAAACGCTGTTCTGGACACGCAAGACACTGCCTGAGGCTTCACATATCAGATCTAAACACACTCACATGCACGTATATGCTGTATAACACATCACACATACAGTATGCAAACACACACACACCCTCGAGACAGAACCTGGACTCATTTGAGAACTCCTGATGGTGTTTAGACAGATTTACAATGCAAACATCATTCCCAGATCTCCAGACAGCTGAGAGATGCACAGGTATGAGCGTTTGCATATGAAGACGAAACCCACTGACCTTGAGCAGAGATGCTGACATATAAATTCGGTTTCATGGATAAAGGAATAACTGGTGTGTTGACTTTTATCTGAACATATGAAAGCGCCAGGAAACAATAACGTCTCCGGCAGTAAACAACGCATGAAAACTCCCACCGTGCCTTTGGGGAAGTGGATGCATGAGGTGCTGGAATGAGCAGGCGGCTCACGGCGCTTCATATGATCATCCACTGGTTCCTGATCGACGGGGCTGAAGAACACACAAATGAGAAAATGTCACATATGTGTAATGTCAGGAAAATGCAACCTTTACTTCTATAAAAATCTTTTTATGGCAATACTGAGGGGAGACTGAACTAAACTAAAAGATGCAGCATTTTTCAGTAGCGTGACAGAAGCACAGCTGTTTTCAAAACAATAACAAGCTATTTTCCAATAACTAGCAGTGTAGCGTGAATATACTACATTACTGTTGTTCCTGTTGTTCTGCATTGCAATCGTAGGTGAGCAAATGAGGTGAACATGCTGTCATGGAAGGCTTTCTCAAGCAGCATTGAAAATCTGATTCATTTAGTGAGTCAGTCCTGCTTTCAGACATCCCTGCACATCATTTTATAGTGAAATAAATGACTTCATTCAATAATGGGCATTTGAATTATATAGTATTTACATAGTATTTACATTTTTGGATAAGATTTTTTAGTCACTTCTGCTCACCAAGGCTACATTTATTTAATCAAAAATACAGTAAAATAATGAAATATTATTACAATTTAAAATAGCTGTTTTCTAAGTGAATATGTGTTAAACTGTCATTTATTTCTGTGATTTGCAGCTGTATTTTCAGCATCATTACTCCAGTCTTCAGTGTCACATGAGCTTCAGAAATCATTCTAATATGCTGATTTGCTGCTCAAGAAACATTTCTGATTATTATCAATGTTCAAAACAGCTGTGCTGTCCAATATTTTTGTGGAAACCGTGAGATTTAATTTTTCAGGATTCACAGATGAATGGAAAGTTCAGAAGATCAGCATTTCTTTTGTAACATTACAAATGTTTAAACAGTAAAATTTTGTGTTTGTACAGTAAACAGGTTGTGTGTTTATTTGTTTATTTTTATTTGTTTATTTATTTGGATCCCCATTAGCTATGCCCTAAGGCATTGCTAGTCTTCCTGGGGTCCACACAATGTTTGAGATCATGAAGACTTGAATTTGGTTTATTCAGTACTCAAATGTTATACCTACCTATGCAATACAGTGGAATAAGTTTAGTATACGACCCCTATTAATCAAACATTTTTTATTTTATTTATATATTTGTTTTTATTATTAGGCTATTATTATTATTATACCCTGGGGGCTGAGCCCCCCTAAAATGAAAATCCTAGAATCGCCCCTGGTTCCACCTCCAGTTGTCTGTATAAAACTTTTCTCCATCCAAGTCTCAACATAATTTCTTATTGAATATCCACTGAAAAACAAGACAAAAACACTGATTAAGAAATAGAAACTCTGTTAATTTTATTCTTTCTTTGCTTGCGGTGTCTTTGCTACTGAAATCAGTGAAAAGTGAGCAAGTGTTCAGGCTTTGGTGTTTAATGATATGCAAAATACTATACTTAATAACCCAAGACTTATTAAAACGCTGTTCTGGACACGCAAGACACTGCCTGAGGCTTCACATATCAGATCTAAACACACTCACATGCACGTATATGCTGTATAACACATCACACATACAGTATGCAAACACACACACACCCTCGAGACAGAACCTGGACTCATTTGAGAACTCCTGATGGTGTTTAGACAGATTTACAATGCAAACATCATTCCCAGATCTCCAGACAGCTGAGAGATGCACAGGTATGAGCGTTTGCATATGAAGACGAAACCCACTGACCTTGAGCAGAGATGCTGACATATAAATTCGGTTTCATGGATAAAGGAATAACTGGTGTGTTGACTTTTATCTGAACATATGAAAGCGCCAGGAAACAATAACGTCTCCGGCAGTAAACAACGCATGAAAACTCCCACCGTGCCTTTGGGGAAGTGGATGCATGAGGTGCTGGAATGAGCAGGCGGCTCACGGCGCTTCATATGATCATCCACTGGTTCCTGATCGACGGGGCTGAAGAACACACAAATGAGAAAATGTCACATATGTGTAATGTCAGGAAAATGCAACCTTTACTTCTATAAAAATCTTTTTATGGCAATACTGAGGGGAGACTGAACTAAACTAAAAGATGCAGCATTTTTCAGTAGCGTGACAGAAGCACAGCTGTTTTCAAAACAATAACAAGCTATTTTCCAATAACTAGCAGTGTAGCGTGAATATACTACATTACTGTTGTTCCTGTTGTTCTGCATTGCAATCGTAGGTGAGCAAATGAGGTGAACATGCTGTCATGGAAGGCTTTCTCAAGCAGCATTGAAAATCTGATTCATTTAGTGAGTCAGTCCTGCTTTCAGACATCCCTGCACATCATTTTATAGTGAAATAAATGACTTCATTCAATAATGGGCATTTGAATTATATAGTATTTACATAGTATTTACATTTTTGGATAAGATTTTTTAGTCACTTCTGCTCACCAAGGCTACATTTATTTAATCAAAAATACAGTAAAATAATGAAATATTATTACAATTTAAAATAGCTGTTTTCTAAGTGAATATGTGTTAAACTGTCATTTATTTCTGTGATTTGCAGCTGTATTTTCAGCATCATTACTCCAGTCTTCAGTGTCACATGAGCTTCAGAAATCATTCTAATATGCTGATTTGCTGCTCAAGAAACATTTCTGATTATTATCAATGTTCAAAACAGCTGTGCTGTCCAATATTTTTGTGGAAACCGTGAGATTTAATTTTTCAGGATTCACAGATGAATGGAAAGTTCAGAAGATCAGCATTTCTTTTGTAACATTACAAATGTTTTATTGTCACTTCTGATCAATTTAATGCATCCTTGCTTAATAAAAGTATTAATTTCTTTTAAAAAATCTTAATATATATACTTTATATATCGTGTAGTATAAATTCTTCTCAGAAATATTAACAATATGATGCATAATTAATAATAATAAAAAAAGAAATCGGCTAACAATGTCTATTTACTGACCGCTCCAGTAACTCCAATAACTGAAGTATTTTATGTCCAGCAACTGAACTACTTTAACTATTAAAGCTATAAGTAGTTTTCCATAGGGAAGCTGCAGTTTGAAAGTACCTCTGCTTGGTGGGAATCTCACAGAGCTTGAGGAGAGAGAGAGAGAGACAGAGAGAGAGAGAGAGAGAGAGAGAGAGAAATACAAAAACAGGAAACCAAAACAGCCAAGGCAAGCCAAGAGCAGATGGAGCTGTGCACACACACATAGTATCACATAGAGGCATGAAAACACATGCAAAGCCATTCATGCATATGCTCGATTGCTGTCATACACACACACACACACACGCACACACACACACACTTGACAGCATTCACAAACTTCATCCTCATCACCCGCAGAACCCGTTCACCTGCCAGAGCAGAAACCGCACCCATTTTACTAAATGAAGGGAAATGCACAGTATTTCTCCAGTCAGCATCAGAATACAATGTATAACGCGTGTTGATGTGCAGCCTGTGAGATCTGTGCAAGCGAGGAGCGCAGCTGCCCGATGGATGATAACGTTAATCTGCTCCCCTCCGGGACAGAAGCAGTTAATGCACGTCCAAGCCACACGTTTGAGCATGACTACATAATCCAGCAGTTTAAAAGACATGTACTGGGATAAAAGCAAGCATTAAAGCTGATGTATGTAGCATTTGATGTTCAATATGACCAGACGGCTATACATATATATATATATATATATATATATATATATATAAATATGAACTGCTCCAGGCATAATGATTCGTCAATCACATGTCTTGTTGAGAACAGGTGTGCTGGTACATTACAAAGTGATCAATTTAAATTCGGTAGACTGAAATCTGTTCTGTCCAGGGTCTGACACACGACAGATTAAGGATGGACGAGGGGTGAGAGACTAAACAACTGAGTCTGACGTTTCCAATTCCCCACCGAATATTACAACGGCCCATTTTGGCAGCAAATCAATGCACGGGGAATGAGAACAGGAGCGGCGTGGACATAAATGACTGCGATAGACTGATGAATTAATGAATTAGGATGTAATTCATGCAGTAACTCTAGCCTGTGAATGTGTGGGATTGTGCATCTGGTCCTATGGGACTCACTGTAGACAATATATGACCATGCATGGCTTCAGTGGGAAAACAGCGACATAGAAAAGATTGCACAGTTTAGGGCCTGTTTCACATCGCTCATAGAAACAATGCATGAGAGATGCAACAGCCTAACTACAACAGCAGGGTTAGAAAAAAAGTAGGGGGAAAACAAAATAAGATTGAGTTACTACATTGAATAGTTCCTTCAATAATGGGCATTTATTATATCAGGTGTGGGTTATTAATATGAGGCTGCAGGAAATATTAACAGAATGAAAAAAAAACATTGACTTCATGACCTAATTTGCTGTAAATAAAATATATAAATAAATAGAAAATAAATCATTCAGATAAATTTAAATAATTTAAATAAATAAATACATTTTAGGTTTTGACTATGTCCGATTAAATTATTAACATGATTACAGGGAAAAGTAATTAGAGTTTGATTTCAAAATATAATGATCACATTTTTATTTTTATAATAATAAATCTATATATCATTTTTTTTTATCATTTAAAAAGCATTAATAAATTATATCATCAATATTTTATAATTATATCATTTATTAATAATTTATTACTTTTACACATTGGGTCTCTGACCCCAAAAATAAAATTAAATCAATCTTAACAGATCATGAGGGTTAAAAACTTCTCTGTTAAAACTTAAAAACACCTGTTTCAACTTTAAAACTGAAATTCAGCCTTAAAATATTAAGTATAATCAACTTGGTTGTACAAGTAATTCCAAGTTAAATTACATTAAACCAACTTTAATTAAGTTGAATTTCAAGTAACATAAAAAAGTTGAAATTGCTCCACTTATTTTGATGCATTAAAGTAATGTACTGATCATATCATTTTCTACACTGTATTAACTAAACCTGATTGCCTTGAAATCAAATTTAAATGAGAGGTGGCTCTAAATGATGGAAAACACCAAATAAGTGTTTGCGCGTCTCTTGCTCTGTATTAACTAGAATGAAGTAATTAAAAACTCCAGCAAACAATGTGTGAGTAGTTCACACTGTTATTATTTTATGTTGCTTCATGAAAAGCAATGAAATGCAAATTTTCAGTGTGTTTTTCACTTCAGGTGTGCAGCATTGCTACAGTACATTCGGGTGTGCAGCAGTATTGTGTCAATATGAGAGCTAAAATGCATACATACTGCTAACGTATGTATTATACAGCAGGCCTGAGGCAACATTGTATGAAAAAAGACCAACACAAGTATCCAAAATTCATTTACCTCCTCTAGCAGGTGCTTTCTGGAAAGTATGTGTGTAATAGCGTTTGTGTGTAATGTAAATAAATGAGTGTGTGTGTCCTTCCTCGGTCCAGGCCGCCTCTAGGGATTGGTTCCTGTAGAGGTCAGTGACGTGTTCATCTCGCTATCAATCACACTAAAGGAAAACTCTCTGAGCTGAGACAGCAAGAGGAAGTTTTTCAATAAATGAGTCCTACCAGATACTGAAGGAAAAGCACACGTTTCTCTTCCAATAATGTTCAAAAGCATCAGGATGGTAGTATATAGACAAAATCCCATATTGTGCTCTTTCAGACTTTGCATCATGTGCAAACTAATGCTTTGCAGTGCAACGGTTTATTTAGCAGGCCAATGAAGCTGTTTGAATACAGCAAGAATAGAATAGAGCAAAACAGAAACAGACACATTCCCATGTGTTTGAGAGATAAGTGTGAGACACCTGAGAGCGTCGTGCTTTTATCCCGGGAATCCAAGCAGATAAGATGAAAAGCACAAAGAGAGGAAGAGGAAAACTGAAATAAGCGCAGCGCTGACAGGAGGGATCAGCACTGGAAAGACACAAAACCTTGAGAATCGAAGACTCTCCCAGCCATCAGCATCTCAACACACGAGAAATCTGGCAGCAGGGTTTGAGTACAGGTGCATATTCAGAGATGAAGCTCACTAGAGGAGAAAGAGAGAGAGAGAGAGACTGCGAGTATCAGTAAGAAAAAATAAACAGATATAAAGGCATTGAAATGAAAAGCACTAAAGCGAATGACGCAACTCTCATTGAGATGCAAAGAGAATAATTACAATCTTTAGATCCAAGGCAGAAACAAATCAGATTAATTAAGTGACCATGTCACACAATCCCTACTTGAACTAAACTTTAAATTAGAGAGCTGTTCGCACCAGTAAACTTACATTAAATCAATGTTTATCCATTAGTTCAGTCCAGTTTATTCACATTTCAAAACTTGTTTAAAACATATGTGACTCTTGACCACAAAAGCAGTCTTAAGTCGCTGGGGTATATTTGTAGCAATAGCCAAAAATACATAGTATGGGTCAAAATTATCCATTTTTCTTTTATGCCAAAAATCATTAGGATATTAAGTAAAGATCATGTTCCATGAAGATAGTTGGTAAATTTCCTACAGTAAATATATCAAAACTTAATTTTTGATTAGTAATATGCATTGCTAAGAACTTCATTTGGACAACTTTAAAGATGATTTTCTCAATATTTAGATTTTTTTGCACCCTCAGATTCCAGATGTTCAAATAGTTGTATCTCGGCCAAATATTGTCCTATCCTAACAAACCATACATCAATGGAAAGCTTATTTATTTAACTTTTAGATGATGTATGAATCTCAATTTCGAGAAATTGACCCTTATGTGGTCCAGGGTCACATATTACATTTAAACCATCATTTCAGTAAGCCTTTATTCATGTTGCTTCATTACTTTAAACTGGGATGTAAATCTCAGTTAGTGATCGATTTGAAACTCGCAGGAGGTTTAATTTTCCAAAAGTGCATTTATTTGATGAATTGGGGACAGTAAAAGTTGTCAGAATAAAGTAAAATGCCCCCATTTGAGTTTAATGCAATGCAATGACCTACACTACTTTTCAAATGATTATTGTTTTAAAGAAACAAACACTTTTATTCAGCAAGGATGCATTAAATTGATCAAAAGTGAGAATAAAGGCATTTATAATGTTCCAAAAATTTCTATTTCAAAGAAATGCTGTTCATTTGAACTTAATATTTGTAAAAGAATGTTTCAAAGTTTCCATAAAAATATCCTTTAGCACAACTGTTTTCAACATTGATAATAATCAGAAATGTTTCTCAAGCAGCAAATCAGCATATTAGAATGATTTCTGAAGATCATGTGACACTGAAGACTGGAGTAATGATGCTGAAAATACAGCTGCGCATCACAGAAATAAATTACATCTGAACATATATTCACATAGAAAACACTTATTAGAAATTGTAATAACATTTCACATTTTTTACTGTATGTGTTATTTTAGTCAAATAAATGCAGCCTTGGTGAGCATAAAGGACTTTAAAATGCAAACCCTAGGCTTTTGAACAGTATATTATATGGGTTCAGCACAGACACACTCAGTGAGGCATGTAAAAGGTAAGAGTTAATAATAAGAGTACAATATTAAATTAAACTCAATTTCCTTCACAAGCTACTTATGAGAAAGGCTTTTTCTGAAACAGAAGCATCACTGCTGTTTAACAACGCTTTATACGAGCTTTAATCACTGATTTATTAAGACATGTTTTAAATAAAATGATGCAACAGCACTAAAACTCAATGAAAAACCTAGATAACAAATCTTGGATTAGATCAAACCTGCTTAACTCTCATTCTGACGGCACCCATTCACTGCAGAGGATCCTTTGGTGAGCAAGTGAGGCAATGCATTTCTCCAAACCTGATAAAGAAACAAATTCATCCTCATCCATGTTCTTGGATGGCCTGAGGGTGAGCACATTTTCATTTCATTTTCACATCAGAGAAAAAGGAATGAAAAAGAAAATAGTTCATCTCACCTGTTATTGGTCCCCTTGATTGGTGACCTTGATGGTCAGTGTAATTCCACAATCACTCAACAATAATCAAACCTCCGGCCCAGTCTGGCTCCTTCAGCTCATCTGGGTTGTCTGCGTTTCTTTACAAGAAGGGTTTCTCGCCTCATCCAAGACTAGAACTTTCTCCGTCTCTGCAAAGGTCAAACAAGCTCTCAGAACAGCCAATTCACCTTTATTCAGACAAAAAACAAACACATCTTTCTGCAAGCAGCATAAACATGAATCCATGTAGATCTACACTGCAAAAAAAAAAAAAGGTTTTCTTACTTCATACTTGTCTTATTTTTCAGTACAATTTTCGAAACATTATTAAATCAATATATATTGCATTTTCTTAAAGTAAACAAAAAATTGAAATTCTATAATTTACTCACCCTCCATTTGTTCCACTTGTTGTTGTAGCCACTGACTTTCTATAGTATGGCAAAAAATACTATAGAGGTCAATGGGTACCGTCAACTTTTTGGTTACCAACATTCTTCAAAATATCTTCTTTTGTGTTCAGCGGAAGAAAGAAACTCGTACAGGTTTGGAACAACTTAAGGGTGAGTAAATGATGACAGAATTTTCATTTTTGGTTGAACTATCCCTTTAAGAAGCAAAATGATATAAGACATGGTCTTTTTTTTTCTGAAAATGCTTCTTCAAAGCCTTTAAGCATGACTTTTGTCTTCAATATTTGGTTTTCATTGAACACTTAATCTGCAGATTGACCAATACCATGTTCATTAATATCGAGTTTATTTCAAATTGGCTCAATACATCCCAGTATGTGAAACAGTCATACTTTGCAGCACTTCATGATTTTTAAAGCATTATATTTTCCTCTAATGTTCTTGACACACAGCACTATACTGACTTGAGCTCCACACTCTGGTAATTACCATTGAAACGGTCTGTGAATGCTCTTAGCGGTCATTCTGGTAAGACAGTATGTGAAATGACAAAAGCACAGTGTGTAGAAAGAAAGAAGCACTGTGGTGGTTATCTATCAGATGATAACTATCTAAAGTACTTGGCAACATCCAGCTAACAAAAATATATTTTTCTAACATTTCCATTGTTATAAAATGTTATTTCTGAGGTTTTTCCTATGTCTTTAATTTTTCTCTTAATGCAAACATTAATGGAACATTTTATCATTTTGAAAACATTATTTTTGAATGTTCTCTGAACGTTCTGAAACTTCAAAAATGTTTAACTAAAAAGTTTCAGAGAAAAGTTCCATGAATGATACATAAATAACGCTTTGAGAACATTATTAAAGGCCAGACAACTTTGAACATTTGAAATACTATTACTGTTCTATTTGTTCATAACTTTGAAAGAACCTTGCCGGAACGTTCTGAGAACATTCACTGTTAGTTGGGCATTGTAGCAAAAAGTACCATGGTACTATTAGGTTGTTTTAGGTATTAACATGGTAATAACGTGGTTTTCTTTGAAGTGTCATGTAAATAACATGTTTTAGTACTGTATATGTCAAAGTATCATGATATTATGATATGAAACCATAACCATACACAGTACTTTGTTGTATGAGACAGTTTGATTACCATATTCATATAGCACTTAAATTTTACTGCAAAGTTCCACAAAGAATACCATGGTATTACATTGTCCTGCATCAAATTTGCTGAATAAAATCCAATACTTGTGTCCTACTAATTTTGGGTGCTGATTCCTTTTTTTGCTCGAGCATGTCTCACACACAACATTTTTGCTTTTACAATTATTTTTAAAGAGAAGAAGGCTTGTATTATCACTCTGCAGAAAAACACCACAAACATGTGATTCATGTCTGAATCTGATACAGATTACAACTATTTGTTCAATTCTCAGCCCATTTTCACATGTATTAATGATTCTGATTTCCACTTCTTTTTTTTTACTTTTGACATTTGACTGCTTTAAGTGCATTAAACCTGATACATATATAATTTGAAAAACCTTAATTCTTATTTTGTGAAAAACTGATGGATGGAAGTTTTATTGACATTTTTGAACATCACCACTTTTTTTTTTTATAATATGCCTTTTCTATTGTAGATTTCATAGTAATATTGTGATTAAAAAAAGTCTTTGCTTTACTAAGTAATACCTTAATAATTAAAAAAAAATAATTTTGGGGGGATATGGGGTAAAGAAATGGGCATAAAAATAAAAAAACTAGGCATTCTTAAAGGGGTGGTTGATTGCGATTTCACTTTTTTAACATTAGTTAGTGTGTAATGTTGCTGTTTGAGCATAAACAATATCTGCAAAGTTGCAGTGCTGAAAGTTCAATGCAAACGGAGATATTGTCTTTTAAAATTCTGGCAGTTTAATGCCTTCAAAAATGGCTGGTAGGGACTACAACGAGGTACTTCCTGGGTTTGTGACATCACAAACCCTGAAATTTACATAAACCCCACCCCTGTGTACATGCAGCAAAGGGGGCGGGGCCATGCTGCGCTGCTTTAGAGAAGAGGAAGAGAAAACTAGAGGTGCACGTAAAAATCTATTCATATATGAATCGCGATACTGTCTTCTAACGATTCTAATGGATTCACAAGTTTCAAAATCAATGTTCTAAAGCAGCGGTTGTTAATACTGTTCCTTGCGTCGCCCTGCTCCACACACGCTCTGCATCTCTCTCTCTCTCTCTCTCTCTCTCTCATTCAGATCACCAGCTCAGCTCAAACAATGAACTGTTCCATTTATACACTTATTTTCACATAGCTATGAGAAGCGTTATATATGGACGCGCGTGCGGTTGCCGTACTGTATTAAAGCTTTAATCAGGATAAAACCGTATATTAACATAACAACAACAAACAAAAAACATACCATTAAAAGACGTGCTTGCACAGGTTCTGCACGATCCTCTTCAATAATATCCTCTGCGTCTCAATCGGCTCAAATTGATAAGCAATATAGACGATGCCATTGTTTACAATACAACCGGAGCACATGCCGCTGAGGTGAGGGGCGGGACGATTAGACACGCACTAGAGGTGGTTTAGCCAATCACAACACACTGGACTAGATAACCAATCAGAGCCCATCCCGTATTTCTGAAGGAGGGTCTTCATAAAACCAGGAAATGATCAGTGCGTTTATAGGAGAAGGGACAGAGCAGTGTAGAATAAAGGTAAATTATGTGAAAAATAATGCATTTTTTTAAAAACGAAGCATTAACACATGTTAGACTGCACCCCATAAACACAATCAAGCCTAGGAAAAAAAACAGTTAAGAAACAAAATAAGATATTGACTTGTTTTCTGAAAAAGTCTCAAAATTAAGTGTTTTTACTCACTTAATGGGGTAAGAAAAATAATCTTGTAAATAAAAGCACAGAAATTGTACGGAAAAACATGGTTATTTCTTGAATACAACAATGCAACACATTTCTGTCAACATTATTCGGCCTTCTGACCTTCTGCAACCCAGTTTACACAATTTACCACCAAAAAGCTTGTGCTTTTGTGATAGCATTTGTTCTTTGCTTTACTGGAAAATACTTAAATGTCTTAAAGAAAGATGGCCAAAGGGCACGAGATGTGTGTGCATGTGTGTGATTAGTATTCCGCGGCGAGGCTTCATCCTGCAGAATGTCAGCAGCACCTGGTCACGCCTCAGAGCGCAGGGCCACAGCATGATGGGATTGATACGGGCCTCCATGGAGGTAAAGCAACCGTGTCAGAGAGGAGTGTGCCTAACAAGACTCTGCTCTCCTCCTCTCCCTCTTCCCGCTCTGAAAGCAAAACCCAAGAGGAGACGCTCCGAATGACTGAAATACAAACGTGCACGGGCTTCCCCACAGCGAGAGACGACGTCTCAGTGTGCAGAAAAATCCTTTTACCTGCCGAAGACTTCTGACACTGCTGAAAAAAACTGTGCTTTTCTCTCGGAAATCTCTTTTTGGGAGAAAAGCCACCCCTGAACGTCTCATTCGAATTGGTTTTAAACTGGCTTAAGATTTAAGCTCGTTTCAACACAACTTGCATTTGCAGCATGCTTTGTAACGAAACTATGATGCTGTATAGAAAAGTGATTTCTTTACTACGTTGAGCTTTTACTTGCACGACAGATATAAAATGGTTATTAGAAGCAGGTAGATGTGAAATATCATCATAACATATGTAATTTATATAATATAATTAACATGGAAGCCAAAACTCAAAGTAAAGCAATAAATGCAACTTCTTTATGCTGAGTAAGAAGTATTGATAATGCTTTACAGTATGGTTGTGTGTGTGTGTGTGTGTGTGTGTGTGTGTGTGTGTGTGTGTGTGTGTGTGGGTGTGTG
>NW_015537954.1:187910-189755 GCF_001515605.1 Sinocyclocheilus anshuiensis
GCGTGCGAGCGTGCATGCGTGAGTGTGTGTGTGTGAGTGTGTGTGTGTGTGTGTGTGTGCATGTGTATGGGTCTGTATGTGTGTGTGGCAGATTTTTATGGAAATTAAGATTGGATGCATTAAACTCTACAAGAAATGTGCATTTCAATTGAAAAGAAAATCATAATTTAATAGAAAAACTACTTTTTGGGCCATTTTTCATTGTGGTACACTGTTGCCATATGGCAACGTTTCCCTAAATAACTAAAAAATATTTAATGGTTACAACATAATGCATACCATAGTAATAAACTACATTAGTTAACATGAACTAACAATGAACAACACTTATACAGCTTTTATTAATCTTCATTAATGTTAATTCCAGCTGTTACTAATACATTTTTTAAAGTCAAAACTTGTATCTGTTAAAATGTGTTAATGCAAAACATGAAAAACAATAAACAATGCATTTTTATTAAATAACATTAACAAAGATTAATAAATGCTTTATTTATCAATGCTGTAACGTAAATGTATTAAAAATAAGTTATAATATAATATAACATTTTACAATAGGTCTCATTTGTTAACAGTAGTTGACTACATTAGTTGCATGAACTAACAATGAACAACACTTCTAAAGCATTTATTAATCTTAATGTTCATTTCAACAGTTAATTCAACATTTTTAAAGTCCAAACTTTAAGACTTTTTTGAGACTAGGTTAACTAAAGGGATAGTTCACCCCAAAATAATTTGGTCATCATTTACTGACTCTCGCGTCTTCAGGACGAGGCCTGTGCTACAGATGCCAAAGTAAACAATACAGAAAGTCCACTCCGCAGCGCTGTGAAGCGAAAAGAGCAAGAGAAACGCACACAGTCATTATAATTCCAATCACAGAGCTGAAGTTTACTGAGTTTCACGATATCAAAGCACTAGAGATTCACAATGTTCTTTAGTGAAGGTCTCGCACCTGCTTTATCTGCAGAGGACTTTCTTAAAAACAAAACGAAAGGAAGATTTCATGCTAGATTAGTGGTTCAAACTTTTCAGATTGTTTGTAAAGGAAAAAAAGTTTACACTTTATTTATTTGTCCTTGTTACAGTGTAATTATACATTTAAGTACTGAGTAATATTTATTAACTACATGTACTACTTACTATGGTTAGGGTTAGGATTAGGGTTTGGCTTAGGGTTACTTGTACACTCTAAAAAATGCTGGGTTAAAAACAACCCAACTTCGGTTATTTGGCAACCCAGCGCTGGGTAAATATTGGACAGAACACATGCTGGGTTATTTTGACCAGGCTGGGGTAAACTAGCCTATATTGTCTAAACAGTATTATATTGCTGGCTTAAAATGGGCTGGAAATTAAAAATCACACACAGAATTACTATAGGCAACAGCAATAATCACAAGATGAACATTTAGACAAATTGAATTTATTTGGGTGAATACAGCATATAGTTTACAATATTACATACATTTAAACTCGTTTAACAAGTATTTTAGACATTAAAAAATTTAACATTTAAAAGTAGCATTTTAATTTAAGTGTATTCAACCGTTCTCTGTAATCGCTTTTCACCAAAATAGTGCTAGCTCTCGTGCCGGTGTGTCACCGAAATCTGAGCTGGTGAAGGGCTGCTGTTCACGGGGGAGCTGCGGCCTCGCGTTTCACTCGTAGCTGAAAGATGTCGTGACTGACTCCAAAACCTGCCCATTAACAAACAGTACCGAGATTAAAGAACATATTTTAACATCAAATTAAATTAAACTCAGTACTATAACGAATAAAATCCATTTATGTTATGCGAGGCAAAAGGCATTTCCATCGTGCGAAATGACTGCTGCGGAC
>NW_015537954.1:190196-201966 GCF_001515605.1 Sinocyclocheilus anshuiensis
ATTATAGTGCTGGCTTAAAATGGGCTGGAAATTAAAAATCACACACAGAATTACTATAGGCAACAGCAATAATCACAAGATGAACATTTAATATTAAGCAAGAACACACCCCTGTTGAAAAAAACAGCATATGCTGGTTAGGTATGTTTTGACGCTGGGATGCTGGTTTAAGCTGGTCCTTGCGACTGACTCCAAAACCTGCCCAAAAACAAACAGTACTGAGATTAGAGAACATATATTAACATCAAATTAACTTAAACTCTGTACTATATCGAATAAAATCCATTTATGCTATGCAAGGCAAATATAATTTTAGTATAAAAGTTCAAATGAGAAGTGTTGCTTTGGAAACTAGCTGAATTTGTTTTCTTCATATTTTATTCCAAGTAACATTTTTTTTTTTTTTAATTGTTAGAATTTTTGTTTTAGCTATATATAGGTTACCATCTAGATGACATCTACATTAAAGACTAGCATGCATGTCATCTATTAAATTTAGATTAAGATAAAACATTTTCAGATATTTTCTTGGGAATCACTGCAGTAGATTAAAAAAAGGCAAACTGCTATTACCAACTGCATCGACAATCAAATTAATAAACAATTTGCTTCTCTCCTGGGTTCATTAAAAGACTTCAAAATGTTATCCAAATATCCATAATTAATATCACAGTATGTGCACGTCAATCACTGAGGCCCCACTGTGAATCTGTGAACATCAAGATTTTGATGAGAAACTGGGGAGTTGAAGATGTTTTATTATATATGACTGAAGAATCATCTCTCTCTGCAATCACATGTGACACAAAAACACACTGATCGCTCTTCATCAAACCAGAGCCATTACACTGCAGACAGAGAGGAAGAGAGATGGAGGAGGAGGAGGAGGATGGAAGAAGAGGGCTGTAATGGAGGCCTGAAATGAAGGGATTCAGGATGAGAAAAGAATGAGAAAATACAAGAAAGAGAGTTGCTCGAATACAGACACTGCGCAATGAGAAACGTCTGTGCCACAGCAACACAAACACCCTTAATTACTTCTCATTTAATGATCTTTCACTGTGAGGCATTATAAAAGTGTGTGTGTGGGGGGAATCATTTTATCATTGTATTACTATAATAGTAGTCCGGACAACTTATTTTCCAAGGCTTTCAAGTCTTGATTACTTTGTGTGAATAACACACATGAAAGCAGTTATTCCCTGATTGGTCATGAGACACAATTAGAACCGATTTCCTGAATTCATGTAGTTTTACGCAATGAAAAATGTGTGTAGTAACAATTTTCAATCAGAAATTGATAGTAAATTTCACAAATATTTCGTAACACATTGAAATAAATGTAAACATTTACATTTTTTAATAGAAAGACTGAAAAAGTATTTTCTTGTAAAACATACTAATGCTTAAATATTTTTTTTTGCATATATATATATATACAGTATATATATATATATAGTGCTGAATATCAATTTTGGTTGTTGAAGACTCAATTTTTATGTTCTTTTTATGGTGCTTTTTGTCACTTTTGTAGATTAAATGCACCTGGTCACTGTATGCTATCATGAAAATTTTGCTAAATATCTGCTTTTATATTTTATAGTAGAAAAAGAAACGACATGAGGGAGTGTACTGTACAGTAAATGATGAAAATGTTATATTCTTGGTGAATAAACCCTTAAACAGACATCAAATTTACAATTGTTTACCATTTTGTCTTACAGCAGGCAGTTTACCAAAATTCACAATGCAATAAAATTTTAATACAGCTTATAATGCAAAACCCAGGGATGTGAAGCTTTGGTTTAGCATCTGTAAACCACATCAACTGTGCCAGACCCGTTCTATCTGTTCGTCAAAACGATCAGGTTGGGAGAATGAATTTTCCAGCCAAAGGCAGATGGCTGAAAACCCGAATCCCCAAAACACTTCTAAACAAAAATCAACCGTCGTCCCGAGCTCGAGTTAGTCCTGAAGATAAAAGCTTCAGACGGCACACGCAGAACAAATGCGCTGAAACCGAGGCTTTTAATGGGGCCTTCAGACCAGAGCGCCGTTCCACTGGGGATTTTATGTTGTGCTTTTATTGGAACTGTGAATATGATTTTCTTATGATCCAACATAACATCACAACGGTGATTGCTTTGGATTCTGGGACCTTCTATGGGTTTTGCTGGACACCGAGGATGGAGTTTATCATCCACTTTAAATGGCTGAAGATTTTATTTTCTAGAAACACAGTGTGCGGATCCAAACTGTCTCAAAGGAGCCTTGGTTTGTGCACATATACACACAAACATTAACTAGTGATCTAAACAAGTACTTCAGATGTATATTGTTTACATATAAAGCCACACTACCTGTCAAAAGTTTGGAATAACTACTACCTACATCAGTGTCTCAGCAATGGATGCTCTGCAGTGAATGGGTGCCGTCAGAATGAGAGTCCAAACAGCTGATAAACACATCACAATAATCCACAAGTAATCCACACCACTCCAGTCCATCAGTTAATGTCTTGAGAAGACAAAAGCTTCAAATCCATCTAGACGTTTTAACTCAAATACGAGTCCATAATCCATAATAACGCTTCCTCCAGTGAAAAAGTGCATCTCCTGTTGTCTCTCACATCAAAATCAAGCCACATATTTGTTTAGAGCCGTTTTGGCTTGTAAACGGTGCTTGATCTGTGCAGATTTCTCTCCAGATTCAGACCAGACAACTTTTTCACTGGAGGAAGTGTTATTATGGATAATGGACTCGTATTTCAGTTAAAAACGTCTTAATGCTGGATTTGTTTCAGCTTTTGTCTTCTCCAGATGTTAACTGATGGACTGGAGTGCTGTGGATTACTTGTGGATTATTGTGATGTTTTTATCAGCTGTTTGGACTCTCATTCTGACGGCACCCATTCACTGCAGAGCATCCATTGCTGAGACACTGATGCAGTTCTACATTTCTCCAAATCTGATGAAGAAACAAACTCATCCTAATCTTGGATGGCCTGAGGGTGAGCACATTTTCATTTTTAGGTGAACTATTCTTCTAAACCAGATGTGTTATTCAGATAGCTAAACATAAGAAAGGAAAAAAAGAGAGAGAAAGATTTCTGTAAAATGTTAACACGTTGCCAAGATAAATATATGTATCCTATACAAACAGATTAAAACAAGCCTGAGACATTTCAAAATGTGTTGCTTGCATAGCTAGAAGCATCTGCATCCATATTTTAGTGTTTGAGGCCTAACGCAGCAGTCGAATCCTGTGAATCCACGCACACACACACACACACACACACACACACACACACAGAGAGAGAGAGAGAGAGAGAGGATACGGTCATATAGTCAGAGCTCTTGAGACTCGGTTCACTCTATAATGAGGCGTCAAGCTCTAGCAGCACTAATGCGAAGCCCCCAGGTAATAACTGCACACTCTTCCACATCTCCTCTCTTCTTTTGTACCTCGAGAGCCAAGCAGAGAAGAAACGCTGTTCTATATAATGAACGTGTGTGTGTGTGTCTGTGTGTGTGTGTGAGCAGCAACTGGGCACTTATGTGTGTTACCGCAGTTTCTGGAGGTTTGTGTTGCGGTGAATTTTCCGCTGAGGTGCCACAGCAGCCCGTGTAATTAATCAACACTGGATCACACACACACACACACACACACACACACACACACAGTAAAGAAAGATTATCAGCCCTGCAGTGTGTGCACGTACTCTTATCTGATAGTGTGTGTAACTCTGTTCCAAAAGCTGTGCTGTCGACATGCAGGTGTCTACTAAGGCAGCATACTAACTAGGGATGGGAATTGTCAGGATTTAATGATTCAGCATCTGATTGCACTTAATGATTTAGCTTCCTTAACAATTCTGTTTATTAATCGTTCAGTACTTGAAGAATATTTGGTCCTATACCTGTGAAGTTATCAAATAAACTAAACAAAACCAACAGCTTACGGTAATAATATATATGCATGTATACAAACACACACACACTTGTATATGTGGTGCACGGGCACTCTCTATAGGAATAAGGCATATTTTTGGATAATTTCCCTAATGGAATATCCAACCTTGCCACATTTCTAGCAAAAGCAGATTTTATTTGTTATGTTTTAGGAAGATGTCCAGGCCTGTTCAGGTTTGATAACATATTAACAAACATTTATTGAATGATGTGATCAACCATTTGTTTCTGTTTTAGTTGATATCTGGTCTGCATCATGGTGAAGATGTTGCTTGGAAGGACACATTTTAAAGGAAATGACCATATCCAATTTCTGCTTTCATGTGTTCTGTTGATTTTCATGATTTCAAATGATTTAATTTAATGGAAAAATGCACAATTGATGCATGTGTGTATCCATCCATACAGGTTTAACAACTATATCATAGGCCTTTTCATAAAGAAAGTCTTTCTTGTTCCCAAATGCAAATTTTGGGGATATTGCACAAAAAGATGCGTATAAATTCCAAAAATGTGCATCATAAAACATGCAGGCATATATATATATATATATATATTTTTTTTTTTTTTAATCTGTTAAGGCATGCGTAGGCTATACCATGATGGAAACACATTTACTGAATAAATCCCTCAATTCACAACAAAAAACTCATGTGAATCTGCCTCAACAGAGGATGTGATTGGATAACCGGACTAATCAGTGGACCAATCGCATCGCAGAGCATCTCAAAGATTGATTTGGTATTTTCGCAATTCTGACCTAGCAAATGCACGTTTATATATCGCAATTATGAATTTACATCTCACAATTCTGGTATAAATTCAAGGTATACGGTGACTATTTAGCTCACAATTCTGACTTTTCTCACAATTGCAAGTTTGTATCTTCCAATTATAACTCGCAACCGCAAGAAAAAAGTCAGACATTTAATTTACTTTACAGAAGTTATTTAGTAATGCAATTGTTGACCCATAAAATGCCATGTTAGCATTTAACACCACACCTTTTTTATTAAGAAAAAATCCATCTGTGTCTCATGATTTAATACCAGTGTAATTATTTGAGAATTTGCCTAAACAAATCTGATTGTATTATTTTAAAAAATCTACTATAAAGTCAAATAATATTTTTTTATCTTATCTCAGTACAATGAGCCTTAGCCTTCTCTGAGTAAATTTACACCACTTATCTTTCATTAAGTTTAGCTTTCAAAAACAAGCACTCAAACAAAACTAACATAGCAATGTTTAACGTACAGCTTATCTATGTTTACTGTACACATACTAATAATCCATGATCCCCTGATAAAAATGAACAAAGCATCACAGTTAAGCAGGTCAGATTGGCTGAACTGTGTCAAAGATTCTCCAAAAGAGTCAATAACATAAATTTAATTTGACCTGGCACACTTTTGCATACTGTCAAAATATTAGTATATTAAAAGTCTAAATATAAAGGGCAAAAAACACACATTGTGTCCAAAAATGCACATGATATACTTAATTTAGCATGCAACTGTTGAAAAATGGGCAAAAAATTATACTGTAGGGATGAAAAGTATCATATGTGACCGTGGACCACAAAACCAGTCATAAGGGTCAATTTTTCAAAATTGAGATGTATAACCTGTGCTACTTGTGACAGCTTTTGTGCTCCAGGGTCACATATTTAGTTTGTAAATGAGCAAGAGACAAAATTCCTCATCAATAGTACTTGAGCTAAAGTATGAATTCTAAAAAACAATGCTTTTGTTTTATTAATGAAATACAATACAAAAGTACCTATATATAATCAGAACATCACGTTTCCCTGCCTAAGCCAACATCACAATCATCACGAGGACCGGATGTGGGAGTAAAGACACCTTTGATTCCAGTTCAGACAAACGTCAATTATTTTGACCAAAAATCCACCTTTGAGTGTCCACCACACCACATCTTGACAGGAATGAGCAGCTACCGCAAACGGTGAGCTCTGATTTTGGACTGTTTTCACACCGGGCCGATGTCATTACTGTGTTTTCACACAAGTGGCAGTTTTACTGCTGTAGAAGTATTGACCTCTGTATCGCTGACTGTGAGTGGACTACTGTGAACTGCTTTGATGAGTATTTCCACTGGACTGTACCAAACCATAGCTACCTGCTGGGTGCTGAAAGCTACCATGACAATAAACACGAGTAAGTACAGCTCCCCAAAATAATCCGACATGCTCGTACACAGGCTTCATATGAGGGATTGTTTTGAAATAATGATTGGCTGCTTCCTTATTACAAGATGCAAAACGCAATTTATTAGCAATTATTGTCTGCATATTTATAACTATTCACACACTCCACCTTCTCGCCATTAATTTAAGTTCTTTCAGTTAAGAAATCTTAAACCTAACTAACTAAATTAAGATCAAGGCCAAATTTGGTTGTTAATTTGTCTATTAAAATATGAGGGTATTAAAGGGGACCTATTACGCCTCTTTTCACAAGACTTTTTAAAGGTGACACATCATGAAAATCTGACTTTTCCAGGTTTTAAGTGCTACGTATAATCAGGTCCCCGGTGCATCTACCAACCAAGGAAACGTGAAAAAGATTAACCCAGTAACTTTGTTTTGGGAAGCCTTTTTCTGCAAGCGTCTGAGAAAACGAGCGCGTCTGATTTCGCTCTCTTGGTGACGTGGCAAAGGGATCTCATTATAATATCACCGCCCCTTAATCTGTAAGTTTCCACCCACGGCGCCGTTATTGTGTTTTCACAAGCGACAACGGTGTAGCAGCTCTAATGCCATGGAGAAAGTTTGAGCAAAACATGCTAACTGTTCTGTGTTTGGCTGCACAGACGAGCACAGAACACTGTTTAGAGTCCCAGCCTCAGAGGAGACAACAGAGCAGTGCATTTATTGATTTATTTACTGTATATTGCTGCTGCCACACAGATCTAAAATAAACTGCAGACACCAGAGACTTATATTACATATTGTAAAAAGGGGCATAATATGTCTCCTTTAAAACATTTAATAATGAGAGATGTTAATGCAATTGGCCTTAACTCATTGAATGTTGCAGCATGTGTGGTCTTCGACATTGTGACCTGTCCTGTCTTGAATTATTTGGTTAATTTGAATATTGATAAAAGTGTTCAGAAGACGTAAGTATGATGCTGGAACCATAATAGCACATGAAACTGCCTATTTCAATACTAATATGATGGGGGTTTTTTTACATGCTTTTCAGAGACCGACGCTGGAAGTACAAGTATTGTACCAAAGTGCAATGCTGAGACTCTCACAAATTCCCTCAGATGCAAATACACTCAAATTCAAATCTGAAATGAAGACAAGATGGAAACATACAGTCATTATTGACCTAAGAATTTAAGAAGAAAATGCTGATAGGTCTAAGACTGTAAATGTATATGAGAGGGTCTTGAAGTACTGTAAAATCAGCCAATATGAAATAAAATTGGGTTCCAGGTGTTCTGAATGAATCATAATTATTTCTAATTGATAAAATAATTAGTGTTTGAACAATAGCAACGTATATAGAATATGAATACCTTTTTTTCAGGAAGAGATACAAAAACTAATTTATGTTACAGTGTAAATAATTTTATCAGCATAATAATAGGAGTGGAAATTTGAATAGAAACATTTACATGAATTTCAGAATGTCTTCAGCGTTACTTAAGATGTTTAATGGAAGCAAGAACATCTGTCATCTGAACAAAGAAGTTTACAGTGTGTACAATGTTTACAGTCGTCTTCTATTTATGACTGACAATATTAGACGAGTAAATGGATAAATATATTACTTTAAAACATATGTTTGCTCTGTGAACCCTTATCTCAACATGAATCTATAAGACAATATTTCCCAACCCTGTTCCTGGAGAAAATACAACAGTACATATCTACAATATTTTACTAATCAAACACCCCTGATTCAACTCATCAGCACGCAATAAAGAAACAAACCTTGGATTCAGTTGCTGAATTAAATTACAATTAAATTAGCTGTATAAGCCATTTCAACTTAAATTATAATAAACTGTTTTTAAAAAAAGTTGAAGCTTGTGTAACTAATAAAGTTGAAACTGCTTAACTTGTTTTGATGTATCTTTCAATGTAATACATTTTAGCACAACATGTAAATGTAAAGTACATTTAAAAATAAAAGGTACAAGCTTGTATAGGCTTATAATGTGAACTCAACATTCAGCTTCAAAAGGTTACTAATTTTGTGATTATGACATGCCCTATTATTTTGAGCTGCTTTTACCAGACGTACATTTTAAAGTTGCACACTCTTAGTCAACAAAGATCAATTTTTAAAAAGCATTGGCATTTGTTATCTTCTGATCCGGAGTTAAGTGCTCTGTTTCAACACCCTCCGTTGATCGTAGATTTTTATTTTAGCAATACGATCAGAGGTGCTTTTCATTTTTGTACATAATTAACTAAATAGAAAATAACAAACTAAAGATATTATTGGGCTGTGCAATGCCACTGAAAACAAAAATGACATTTCAGAGAAAATGATATGATAAATAATTGCATGGCTATTTAAATTGTTTAAGACTGGGTTTAGATTTTTTTTTTTTAAATATACTGTAAAGGAATAGCACTTTTTTTTTCATTATGTAAAAAGTGTTATTGCATTTTGAGCTGAAGATTGTATTATAAACATTTTGTTACATTACTTATAACATTATTAGCAGTTTTGACATTATGTGTTGCTACATACTATAAAAACAATAAGTTAAATTCACTTTTTCTTTTGCAAGGTTTTGCATGCAGATTTTTTTTTTAAGTAACAGAGATTTCACAATATTGGGTGCACAATGACAAAAACATAACATGGATCATTTACAAAACAGCACGAAAGGTTTCTCTATAGAAACACTCTCCTGTGTGATATAATCAATTACATCAAATGAATGCCTTAATTTCTACAAGCATAAACTGAGTACTAATATAGAATTTACTTTTTTTTTTTATTCATGCCTGAACTAACTCATGCGCACACACACTCACACGTTTTCAACTTTCAGAATTTAACACAGAGATCAGCCACAGTTTTGCTTTCAACTTGCGTCTATTTCAGAGGATCAAGAGAGAATATTCATCATGAACTGCGAGAGAATATTGAATCTCAGAATCAACATCTGTACTGGACACAGACCTTATACCTCCATCGTCGATCTCTGAAAGAAGTGCAACATCAGTGAGCAACAGAGCACACAATCTGACATGCTTGACTTGAAATAGCTTCGCATATTACTTATCAGAAATAACATAATAAGTAAATAAATTACACCCACTCTTCATGATTTTGATGGTAGCTCTGAGCTCCCACCAGAACGTTGCTGGAAGGCGCAGTCCAGGTGAAGTACTCATCAAAGGAGTTCACATACGAGGTCCAATGACAGTTTTTAGTAACACATGGACTTCTACAGCAGTAAAACCGCCAGCTGTGTGAAAACATGCATCAGCTCAAAGATATGACCCTGGACCAATTTTTTTAAATTGGGATTTATACATCATCTGAAAGGACAATATTTGGCCGAGATGCAACTATTTGAAAATCTGGAATCTGAGGGAGCAAAAAAATCAAAATATTGAGAAAATCAATCAAGTTGTCCAAATGAAGTTCTTAGCAATGCATATCACTAATCAAAAATTAAGTTTTGATATATTTATGGTAGGAAACTTACAAAATATCTTCATGGAACATGATCTTTACTTAATATCCTAATGATTTTTGGCATTAAAAATAAAATCTATAATTTTGACCCATACAATGTATTGTTGGCTATTGCTACAAATATACCCCAGCGACTTATGACTGCTTTTGTGCTCCAGGCTCACAGAAGAGTATCAGTGGATCAGAGCTCACCGTCTGTCCTCAAAGTAGTCGTTGTGGTAGCTGCTCATTCCTGCCATCACATGTTCTGCTGGACACTCAAACAGGAGCGCTTGGTCGAAGTCGTTGACGTAATTTGTCCAGTAACATTCTGCGCTCTGGCCAAAGGTGGCTTGGCAGCCAAAGTCCCAACGCCGGTCCTCATGGTGATTGCTGTTTTCACTTTGTTAGCATAAGTTTGCATGAAGAAAAAAAAGCAAAATCGCATATTTTAATTGCATTAATATTTACATTTAAATTTTGACATTTCAGGAGTTTTCTAACAATTTATTACGTTCATCCATGGCAAAGCTAACCCTAACATACACAGACACCCCGACACCCGCAAATTATACACGATATCCCAGAAATCAAGCAAAGTGTTCAAATGCATTTTTGGTGATTCTGTCAGAAGTTGTCAACAGTGATGCATTTACCATTTGCACTTGCGTTTTGAATGCTTCTCCTTCTGTTCGGAATTCATCAGAATGAACCGAACCAAACAGGGGTTTTTAAATGATGATTTAATTTAAATCATTTAAACTGATGCCGGAGAGTGCCATCTCCCGGAAATGAGTTTTTGCGGGGTGGGATGTCTGCACACTACTTGTGAATTTTAGTATTTGTTTATAAAAGTTGACTGTGCATTAATAAGCGGTACTCACCTCGTAATGGAGGATATTGACTGCCCTGCAGGACAGTTAAAGTTTAGAGGCCCGTCATAGTTGTTCTGCCAGCCTGTGTGGAGATCAAATTCAGTTTGGAATCAATTCAAATATCAATTAGCACAAAAAGAAATGCTGCTACATTAATTAAAGTCACTCACCTTGTGCACGGCCCAAAAGTCCAGTCAGAAACAGAAACAGAGCAACTTTCTTCATAGTGTTCAGGGATGCAAATGCGATTCTACGCTGTTGCTGCGCAAACAGTTTTGACAATGTCTGTCATGTGTGTTCTTTTAAATGCTTTATCACATGACTAAATCCAGCAGTGGCCAATCATGAGTCGGAGTCAAAACTAAATGTTATTTTACATATTATTATTTGTGATTCATTTGAAAACACCCCGAAATAACATTGTATATATTTCAAAGACCTGTCTCTTATAGTTTTTTTTTTAAGTGTAAAGATTAAGCCAAATGAAACTTGCAGAGTACAGCAAAATGATATATATTTGAGTGAACTGTGTATTTGAAGCTTACATTTTGTACAAGTTTTGTAATTGTCTCACCTTGAAAGTTTGCATCTCTGTGTGTCGCCGTTATTTGATACATTATGTGCTGGTGTTACCTTATGAACTGTGATTACATTATAAATTGCTGCAGTGTGTTTATAATATAATACATTTCTCATATACTACAGTATTATATTATGTGAAAAGTCATTTTGATTGTTAGTACACTATGAGCTTACACAATATCATATTTTTCTACATTTTTAGAAAAATATTATAGTATGTAAGGAGGATTAGGACTGGCAAGCTAATCAACCTCAAATAAATAAATAAAATAAAAGTGCCAAAACTATCAAAATCTATTCCACAATGTCCAGCACAATTGGGGTAAAAAAGGTGCATAAGATTTTTGTGGGTCTACCAATAATGTAAAAATGCTATAGTACCAGTAATAATGGAAACTGGGCATGAAAATTGTTTCTGCTACAGAATAAAAAAAAAAATAATAAAAAATAAAAAAAAAGATTTATTGCAACTTTTTATTATGATTTCATTCTCAGAATTATGAGGTATAAACTCAAAATTGCAAGTTATGAAGTCTGAATTGCAAGATCGCAATTCTGATAGTTTTCTCACAATTGCAAGTTTTTTTTTTCCTATACTTTTTTTTAGTTGTAAAGTCAGAATTGTGAGATATAAAACAAGAAAATATCAGATTGCCCCCCCCCC
>NW_015537954.1:202020-219999 GCF_001515605.1 Sinocyclocheilus anshuiensis
CCCCCCACACAACTCAACTTGATCATTCACAATTGCAAGTTTATATCTCCCAATTCTGAGGGGAAAAAGTCAGAATTATGAGACAAACCTGAAACTGCGAGAGCTGTCAGCTGTGAAATAAAAAGTCACAACTACCTTTTTATTTTTATTCTGTGGCAGAAACAAGCTTCCATATAAATGTGTCTACAAGAAAGAAAAAAACACCACACTTGAAACCACGGAAGCCTGTGATCAAAAAGCCATTATCTACGACATTAAAAAGCAGATTACGTATTGCACATTTACACATCACAAACTGTGCACTAAATGGAGAGTATTTTGTGTTTTATTTTGCATAGGACACCAAGTGAGTCAGAAGTGCCACTATGGTTCCTCATATTACAAAAATAAATAAATTTAAAAAAAAATTGTTAGAGTGCTGCACTTGTGTTAAGTCATCCTCTATCTATGACTGACCATATTAGACGAGTAAATGGATAAATATATTACTTTAAAACATATATTTGCTCTGTAAACCCTTATCTCAACGTGAATCTATAAGACAATATTTCCCAACCCTGTTCCTGGAGAAAATACAACAGTACATATCTACAATATTTTACTAATCGAACACCCTTGATTCAACTCATCAGCACGCAATCCATCTATTTCACTGAGTGAAAATGTCTTTCCTTTTGACTCCACAGAAATTCTGTTTGTTGGTGCAAAATCATGAAATTAAATCATGTTTTTCTCTTAAAAATTAAAAAGAAAATTACTGTGGAAAATTAAATCGTATCAAGTCAAAAATATCATTATCTTGTTATCGTGGTTAGTTCATCTTAAGGGTTCAGGTAACAATACAGCTCCTTACGGGAACAATTATATTTTACTGTATAGAATACTTCAATTGCACATAAGTAAAAATAACTAATTATAGCTTGGTTTTCCAAAACCTCACAAATAATTCTCTTATGATTTATGATCATGTCCTACATATTAGGTAAATGTAACTTCATAATTAATTAACTTTACATATTGCATGGAACTGAATCCACACTGAAACTGTCTTTAAGTGAACAATGACACTGTTTTACAGCAGAACTGAACTCTATACAGCTGCTTTGAAACAATCTGTATTGTATAAAGCGCTATAAAGATGATGGTGAATTCATTCGACTTGATCAGAGACTCGTCATAGATGATTAAAGTACAACTAACTTGCAACTAACAGTAGCATTTTCAGACACACAGCAATAGTTTGTAGTTTACAGTAGCGTGTGTATAGTTCACTCATGCATTAGATTTCATGTAATTCCATGCATACAGAAAATTTGCGTTTTATTAATAGTTTACACATTGCATACTGCAATATAGTAGCAGTTGCATGGTAGGATGCCATTCTGGACAGTTGTATTTAGCTGTATTGAGTTGTATTTAGCAGATCCAATAAAGGATACCATCTGTGTTTTTCATGCATACGGAAAATTTGCATAGGCCTACTATGCACAGTATTCATACTGATTAGTATGATAATATGCCATTTCAAACACTGCCATAGTTTTAAACTTACTGTTTGTGTAAAAGTAATTCAGGTTTCAGCTCTACAGATGGATGGACAGACAGACAGACTCCTGGATGAGGAAGGAGCATCAATAGCAGGACAAATGAGGCCAGGTTTCCGATAGCGTGTGGGGAAAGAGATCGGAGTTTTTCAGCGCTTTTAATCAATGTTTATACTTAGATCCGGATCAATCAGTCGACCTTCAGTGTGTTTGAGATCCTCTCCTGGAAATAACACACTCGACTCTTCACACTGCCGGTGACGTTAGGGGACTTATTAGGGGAAATTAGCTCTGTGTAACTCTCTGGCGATGTCTTCATCCACAAGCACAAAAATGGGTTTCAAATGGCTTCCAAGTGATAAAGACACACAACAACGAGTTAATCAAACATACAGGGTGCAGATTACAAAAATTATCAAACTAGAATTATATAGTTAAGACTTAATTAGCCACATTTATTTAGACAGACAGACAGATAGACAGACAGATATAGATAGACCGACAGACGGACAGACAGATAGATAGATATCATGTAGGTATTTCATCAAAAAGTCCTGTTATTGCATATTTTCTGTATCCACCCAGATGATCTACTACAGCCACTATTTGTGACAGCTAAAAGTGAATTTTACCCAAAATTTGAATAAAAATAGAAAATCTTTTATTTCTGAGATGATAAACGAATGCAATTTACATGCAGCCAGTAACACACTACACAATATCGCACACTACTGTCTGAAACTTTTATTTTAATGCCTAAACTATACAGTATTCTTTAGTACTAAGCCATTCCATGCTTAACCCCATGCATGCTAAATATTATCCTACTATGCACAGTATAGATACACTGCATACTACACACCTGAGCATCTGCCTTAAAAAATAGGGAACCACCAGTTGAAGGAATGCAAAGAGAGAGGGCTAATCTTTTTTTACATGACCCAGTTTATGAGAACAGTGAGAGCGGTGGAGACAGAACTGGGTCTGGACACTAATTTTTTAATCAGTTCTGAGGGTGGAAAAATAAGAGAACGATAATGATTCAGATCACTCCCGTTATTAACGTCCATTTCAATTTGCCTCGCACAAAAGCAGCATTAGAGATACTAAAAAAAAACCAGCATGAATTATGGAAACAGCGTGCAGACTATTGCAAAATAGGAGCTTTCTGTCGGGCAGAGCTTGACAAATATTAATTTGGCTCATGAACACTGGCTGTTTAAACAGCCAGTCATTTGAATTAAGTAAATATTGGCAGGAAGGAATATCAGCGAATCTCAAAGATAATCAAGAAAATTTAGAATTTTGTTCTTCATATAACAGTGTGCACTTTCCCTCATCTACTACGTATTTACACACACACACACGCACACACTTTTCAATTATGATAGAGATTAATATGGTTTTTAGACTGATGGTAATTTAATGCTATTTTAATATGTTCTATCATCTAGCCCTAACACTCACATAAACCTTTCTGCATTTTCATGAAGTCATTATTTATGTGTTTATTAAGATGTTTTCTCATGGGAATCATCGGCTGCTCAACACAGTGTTGCTCATTCCAGATTTTACTATCCTTGTGGAAATATTTATTCACATACGAAGTGAAATACTGGCAAAATACACATAGGTTTACTTCTAATATCTAATGAATAGCGTAGACCTCAATTGTTTCTATCTATCTATCTATCTATCTGTCCGTCCGTCTGTCTATCCGTCTGTCTGTCTTTCTGTTTGTCTATCGGTCTGTCTGTCTGTCTGTCTGCCTACACACATACACACACACACTTCCAATTGAAAATGCTTCTAGTTGTGCCCAAAATGATATTTAGCTACTTTTGGGGACAAAAAGTGTAGATACACACACACCAAAGAGGTGTGTGTGTGCTGCATGGACTCAGGCATCATGGCTGGTGTTATGCAACACACACAGCGCAGTTTTCAGACAGACTGAGGTCACACTGCTCGTGTTGATGCTTGTGGACCTGCACATCTCCTCCAATAAATCACGTGGAGCCGCAGCGCCAGGAGACAGGCTTTCCCGAACGCCACACACATCAGCGCTCGTTCACACTCACCATCAACATCACATCACCAAAACACGGGCTTACAGCAGCTCAGACGGGCGTGAGCTCTGCCAGGGATCCAGCAGTCAAGCAAGAAGCAACAAGAAGTTCATTCTGACATTTTAGACACAGTGTGGTCAGTTTGGGGATTTTTGCTCTGCCGACCACCCTAGTAAATTCCTGTATGACTTATCAGCAAAGCATCAATGACTTAAATTGTGTGTGTGTGTGTGTGTGTGTGTGTGTGTGTGTGTGTGTGTGTGTGTGTGTTTTGTAGACCCTCTCACTGCTGCTGAAAGTGCCACTTCTGATCAGGCACAGCAGAGGACGGCAAGCTGTGAAGAGAGGGAATTGCAGAAGGAAATAGAGGGGAAACAAAGCTGTGGACGGAGAAACAAACACGAGCCCAAATAAAGCAGATCACAGAATAATGCAGTTCAAAGCAGTCGCATGTCAGAAAGTGAGAAACTGTCTTTTTAGTCTGATTCTCTTGCCCGGTGTCTTTTTCGAGTTATGTTAATAAGTCATGTTAATTTAAAACAGCCTGAGGAACATTTCCAATGAAATAAATAACAAAATGAACACCATTGAACACACTTAACCAATCAGAATCAAATCAAAAATCAATAATGCTTATGAGAATGTCATTTTTATAGGTGATATATATCATACACACATGACAGATGATCTATATATATATAGATTTTATTTGTGTATTTTTTCATTCATTCATTCATTGTTGCATAAACATAATGCATAAATTAAAGTAATACATTAAATAAAGTGCATGTTTTAAAAGTAATGAAAATGTGTGAGAATAAAGAATACATATTTGCTACATTCACACTACTATAAAAAAGTTGGGGACCGTTTAAACATGAAAAATGTTTAAAAATAAGTCTCTTCTGCTCACTACTGCTACATTCATTTGAATAAAAATACAGTAAAATCCGTAATATTGTGAAATAATATTATAATTTAAAATAGCTGTTTTCTATGTGAATATCTGTTAAACTGTAATTTATTTCTGTGATGCGCAGCTGTATTTTCAGCATCATTACTCCAGTCTTCAGTGTCACATGATCTTCAGAAATCATTCTAATATGCTGATTTGCTGCTCAAGAAACATTTCTGATTATTATCAATGTTGAAAACAGTTGTGAACAGCATTTATTTCAAATAGAAATCTTTTGTAACATTATAAATGTGTTTACTGTCACTTTTGATCAATTTAATGCATCAGTTGATAATCTATTGAAAAGTTGGTGCACTGTGTATATAGTATATACATATATATATACATACTAATAATATAAACACACACATACATATACATTTTTTTGCTTGCACGCCCAACAACCATCCGTGCATACAAAAAATGTACAGTACATACTCTATGCAGTATGCACTATACTGAGATACTATAAATAGTGTGCTATTCTCAACATATGAGCATCTGTTGCATCCTAACAGCTCCACCCACTGTCATTATGACATAATGAGACTCAAAACATACCAAGACGATGTAATTGTGCTGTGAATACCTTGAAGAAGCCGATGAGACGAGCCAAAGCCTTTAAAGCACAGCAGGTGCTGCATGAATAAAAGAATGCATATTCATGAACATTAGCATTCATTTGCATACATTGATACATCCTGCATCAAATTAAGGTCAGTTTAAAGCAGTCCAGAGGTGAAACACCTAGCGCCGTAATAAGAGTTTAACATTTCAACCAGAGTTATGCTTAAGGCTAGATTTTAATATATTCACAGTGTTAGAGACTGACCCTTGCCAAACTACTGGCTATGCATAATTTAATGTAGCTAAAGCAATCTGATGGTTTCTGATGTTCGATTTAACTCAGTGTGATATGCAGAGACAATTAGAAGTCAATTTGTAGGTCAATTCACCTCAAACAATGACATGGAGTTTAATGTAGGACTGTTCGGGAAACCTGTCTGAAAAAAGTTTTTTTGGTGATATCAGCTGCACAGAAATGACACACTTCACCTTTAAACTACAAGCTATTGAAACTAGTTACATTAACACATTGGGTAAATACATTTAGGGACAAATAAACTGATATGAAAATAAAGATGATCATTGTTGAAAACTCTGGAAGCTTGTTTTTGCCACGGGATTAAAAGAAACGAATCTCGCAATTCGGACTTTTTCCTCAAAATTTCAAGTTTATATCTTGCAAATCTGAGGGAAAAAGTTGGAATTGTGAGATAAAAAGTAGTAAATTCTCTTTTAAAATTTGTTATTATTTAGGGGGAAAAAATTGCAAGGTGTAAAATCTGAATTCAGAGAAAAAATTATATCACTTTTAATTGCGAGAAAAAAAGTTTTGTGAGATAAAAGTTGTAATTACGGTTTTATTCCATGGCTGAGATGTCAGCTAAAACTTTAGAGGGGGAAAACCCAACATTTTGAGTTTCTGCTTTTCTGTTTGTGTCATGAAAAAAAAAAATTATAATAATAATAATATATATATAAAGTAAATGTTTAGTAATTGCGAGAAAAAAAAAGTCTGAATTGTGAGATAAAAACTCAGAATTGCAAGTAAAAGAGTCTAAATTTTGAGATAAAAAGTTGCAATTGTCTTTTTAATCATTTTTATTCTGTGGCAGAACAGGTTATCATAGAAAACAGTTGAAAGCAATTGCTTTTTATTATTTGTAAAAACCGTGGTACTTTTTTTCAGAATTCTTTGATGGACTGAAAGTTCAAAAGAACAGCATGAATTTGAAATAGAAATCTTTTATGACATTATAAATATTTTTAGTGTATAACTTAAATGTCTTAACTATATAATCATGCATAGAGAAATACTGTAAACAGACTTAACTGTCAGAAGGATGTCAGAATCTGGATGTCCAATCAAAATCTGCTGTATTGTGGAAAAAATTCATCTGTCACTTCTTGTCAAATTAGGTGCCAGCATGGGGGAAATATCTGAAATGTCTAATAAAATATGTACAATACACATTAAAAATGCATTTGCTCCCACTTCTGGTCAATGCAACGCATGCTTAATGAACAAAAGTGTTCTTTTTCAAATTTTTCACAAATTTTGGAATGTTAGTTTGCATTAATGTGTTTGATTATTGCCGCATCCACAGAAAGACGTTTATTTTGTGATAATAACACACATTATCCTGCCTATTGCACAGCTACTTAAAAAAAATAATACGCATGGATGAAATATTGATATTTAGCCATCTATCAAAGGTCACCATATGTATTAAAATAAATACCGAAGTCTTCCAAAGCCTTTTTACTACAGTCAGTATAACCGCTTCTCAATTTTTTGCATGAAAATATCTACAGATAAAAAACAGTTTAGTGATCATTATACAAACATATTTGACTCAGTGCTGCGACTGGCCAATCAGAATCAAGTATTCCAGAGAGCAGTAATAAATGTGAATCATGTAAACAGTGAGTGTTTGTTTAGCTGAAGGTGGACTGGATTCATCAGAGAGACACAAGACAAATTCATCTGGCACTGGATTAAGCTTGTCAAATTATAGATGTCAGTAGAGGGAAAATGTCTGAAAACATCTAATACAATAATCAGTAAAAAAAACATTTAAAAAATGTGTTTTTTTAAATTATCAACATCACATATTTTTTAACTAAAGGAACATATTGAATTAATATTTCATTTTTATTTACAAACGCCGGTGTTCAAAAGTCTGGAGTGAGTAGTTCTTTTTTTAAAGAAAGTAATGCTACTATTCTGCAGGGATGCATTAAATTGATGCAGTAAAAAAGTTTTTTTTAACAAATTCTGTTCTTTTGAACTATCAAAATGGACAATAATCAGAAATGTTTCTTGAGCAGCAAATCAGCATATTAGACTGGAGAAATGATGCTGAAAATTCAGCTTTGATCGCAGCAATAAATTACATTAACAAATATTCACATAGAAAACAGCTATTTTAAATTGTAATATTTCACATTTTTACTGTATATTTGATCAGATAAATGAAGCCCTGCTTAGCATAAGAGCCTTCTTTCTGACCACAAACTTTTGAACAATTGTATATAAAACCATTAACCCACATGCGAGTTAATTTGATAATGTTAGTTATTTTAGAATTCAATTTAAATTTTAATTAGATCATAAATAGCCTACTTGAAATTAGATGATAATTGCCTGACTATATAAATGCACATATTTTTTTCAACAAGTGAAAAGCACCAATAACAATATTCTAATCTAATCAATCATGGACTTCTTGTGTGATTAATTGTCTTAATTTATAAACAAAACAACACAAGATGAAAGAAACTACATTAACGCTAGATGTGAAAGTGAAAGTTGGGTCAAATGCAAAATCTCAGTTCTAGAGCAAAACTTGCTGAGAAACACAAAACAACACCTAAAACTGAAAGTAACATTAAAACCATAAAAAAAAAGATTTTTGTAATTTGAAATAAAATAAACATTAAATGAAATCAAATCAAATATAAAAAAAAAAAAAATCAGTTAGCTTCTAAGGCAACATGTTTTATTTTAATTTAGTTTAACTTGATGTACTAAAATAACTAATACTGAAAAACTGTATAGACACGTAAAAAATCAAAATGGCAAAAACACAATAAAACTACTAAAACAGAAATATATGAAAAAATATATTTTTTAAATATTAATAAAAATAAAAAAAATAATAATTTTACATTTTAATATCTCAGTTATGACTAAAATAACACTGGAACAAAAGTCACTGTAAATAAAAAGTTATTTGTGGAGCTTAACGTTTCTCGTACGACATCAAGCTGCAAAACGTAGTTTTTTTCTGCATTGCTCTACAAGTTAAAGTGCAGAAGACTTCAGATGTGCCACTGTGTGTGCACTGCAGTTTCAGGCGGACGATTTATTATTGCAGTGCGGCCGCAGAGGGCAGCCGGCCTCGTTAATGCTCTTCACAAATGTCAGTGCATAAATCTTCGTTACTCTAATGATATTCACAGACTTTGCCATGTTGCCACTTTGATGCTGAGACGCCACATACGTCTAATGTTGGTCAACCTGCTGTTGCTAAGTTACCAGAGCATCAGCAGTTAGCCGTATAGAGTGAAAGCGCTGACACTGGTTTCCTCAAGCAGACACAGCGCATGATGTTGATTGTGAGCTGCAAACCCAACGGTCTGAGGATCAAACCCCAGAAAGCCTGAGTTCAGTCAATCTTATAAATCCCTGCAGAGTATTGCAGTCACTTTAGTTGAAATGTGTTTAATAAATATCCAGAAACTGAGCTAGTTCATTGCTTCATCAATTAGAACTGATGTGCTTCACCAGCTGTTTTTATTTTTAAATAAAATTAAAAATATGAAATCATTAATTCAATATTTAATTCACTGGATTAATGAATAATATGCATTGCTTGCAACATAGTTGTTTAAAATAAAAACTATTTTGGGATCTAATTTTTTGGCAAAAATAACTATTTTATTATAAAATATGAATGCCTACATTTTATCTATTTGACGTGCATATACAATTTCCATCCATTTGGATTACATTGTTTTAACTAATAAACTTAACGTGATGCATATTTGTCAGTCATACATATATGCAATTTCTGCAATTTATTTGATTTAAATAATCATTTTCAGAACGCATTTATTCAAATTGCTTAGAATCTGCATAAATCAGTTCCTTGTGAAAACAATTAAATTTATTCAGTTACAAATAATGAACATGCATGTTAAATATGGCTATCAATGGAACAAGCAACATTCAGTTAGTTGAAATGTATGCAAATGGAAACAAAAGCAATTGGGTTTATTCATTGATGATAAATGTATAAACCCGGTAATTGTGTATTTAAACCACATTCAGTTTATTAGTATGCACGACTGACAAATATGCATCACATTAAGTTTATTAGTTTATTTGCCAAAACTGCGTAACCCAAACTGATGTAAAAGTTTAATGCAATTCAAATACATCTTAAATGTAGGGAAATAAATAAATGCAACAAAATAAGTGCATATTGTGACTTGAAATTAATGTCGTAATATAAAATGTTGGTAATAACAGCCTACTCACCTTATTAATAAAAAAATAATATTTGTGGCCGCAAAGTTGAGCAATTCTGATTTCAGCTTCAGTCTCTATTGTCTGAAGCACATGTGAAGAAAAAAATAACACTTTTTTTCTTTCCCATCTTTTTTCTTCAACAAGTCTGATGAAAGAGAGAGAAACAAAGAGCGTCAAGGCAGTTTGATATGTGCAGACATTTTTTTTTAAATACTGTTATTTCGTATTCAGTTAGTGACAATACTATGACAATTGCATGAGAACATCTCCAGCATGCACTTCATCACAGACAGCATTTAAAGCATCGTAAAAGTAAACGCTCATAAACATGCTGCCTTCTTTTCAGGCTTATGCACCTCACAGACAACGCAATCCCAGAATGCATTATGACAACCATTAAATAAAAAAAGATAGACAATTATAAAAATTAATGGCATAGTGTTGTTAACATAGCAACACACTGACGTCAGTTTCTGCTGGAAACAATAGTGAGTTGAGTATATACACATGCATATATACATTTTGTCTGGTTGTCATTGTGTCATGCAGTATTTTCATGTTGCATCTGGTTAGACTGGAGTCTTCTCCTCATGCACACTAAGTGCTGCCCACTGCACATGCATGCATCCCTAATTGACCATTAGCTGTTGGTTCATGCATGACGAGGCTCACATGCCTGCTGTGCTCAAACCCACAGGATCTTCGGCGCAAATTCACACGCTCAAACTCATCTGCTTTTTGACTATTTGCAAACGAAAAGTTTCAGTATCAGGCACAATAAGACATGCTTTTGAATTCAAACAGAAACTAAGCCAGGATTAATTATTTAAGGAACAGTTCACACAAAAATGTAAATGTGCTGAAAATGCTCTCACCGTCAGGCCATCCAAGATACAGATGAGTTTGTTTCTTCATCAGGTTTGTAGAAATGTAGCACTGCATCAGTGTCTCAGCAATGGATGCTCTGCAGTGAATGGGTGCCGTCAGAATGAGAGTCCAAACAGCTGATAAAAACATCACAATAATCCACAAGTAATCCACACCACTCCAGTCCATCAGTTAACATCTGGAGAAGACAAAAGCTGAAACACATCCAGCATTAAGACGTTTTAACTAAAATATGATTCCATAATCCATAATAATGCTTCCTCCAGTGAAAAAGTGCATCTCCTGTTGTCTCTCACATCAAAATCCAGCCACATATTTGTTTAGAGCTGTTTAAACGCTGCTTGATCTGTTCAGATTTCTCTCCTGATTCAGACCAGAACACTTTTTCACTGGAGGAAGAATTATTACAGAATACGGTCTCATATTTTAGCCAGTGTTTTGAAGCTAAAACGTCTTAATGATTTGTTTCACATATGCAATCAACAGACACTTTTATCCAAAGTGACTTAATTGCATTGAAAGTACAGCTTATTATCAGACCTTGCTTTCATTAATAAAAGGACAAGCTCTTCAATATGTCAATATAATACAAAAAAAAGTCATCACAGGAAAGTAAAACTGCACTTGTCAAGGCGTTTTATGAGGTGTGCTTGGTCTCTGGATCTCGTGGGACATCTGCTCCTGTGAGACTCTCAGCATTTCTCTGTGTTTCACACAGCTGTTCTGTCAAATAAACTATCAGAGCTCACACACATCTGACACATTCAGTGTCCATAATCTGCCATATTATCAGCGTCGCTCAAGAAACTAAACCTAGACAGTCTGTTTAGGCAGAAAGTGAAGCTGAACAGGCAAACAAATGCAATGTTTGATGACAATCACAGATGCATATCTGATTCAAAGATTCAATTCAAAGACAATAGCAGTATGCACACCCTACTACAGATTTAGTTGGACAAAACTTGCTCCATGCAAAACTGATATCTAATCATACTTGAATTGAATTCAAAACGTATGTTATACTTGCACAATGCTGATAAATCTCAACAAGAAAAGAAATCGAGGTGTGATTTCTCCTGCAGTTCTCTATAGAAACACTCTCCTGTGTGATACAATCAATTAAGGCCTTAGGGAGTCTATTTTTCAAAACATGTGTCACTGAGCCTGCCTTCATTTGCATATTTCATATTTAGCGATTAAGCGATGCATCACATCACATTTGGGAAAATAAGATGCTGCCTGCTGGAATGCATTTGGTCGTGAGGGGAAAAGGTTGATTTGATAAGCAAAAACAAAGACGGATGAAGTACAGTAACCCAAATCCACTCCTAATGTGCATATTCATCTTCTGAAATGGCATAATAATGTAATAGTTCTCAATCATCACTGATAAAGCCCTTCAGGTGCAGATTGAGAACAAGCTCATCTGAAGGACTCTTCTGACCTCTACCGGACACACGTGATATTACAACACTATTTGCGCTACAATAAATTAAAATAATTGATAACAACCACCAAAACAACAAGAAAATTTGAGTTTTCTTTTAGATGGAGTCTGTTTCTGTGCCTTATGTAATCTCTTATTTGATTGGTTTTGTAATTGATGTTCCCTGGAAGAAAGTTTGGTCTTTACCTCACAGACACTTTATTACTAATAAAATGAGAGAAATTACATTTCAGTTGATTCAGAGATTTTACCCGGATAAGTGCTCTCTTAAAAGACGTTAAGAAAACCCTGAAACCTCTTTACATTTATTCTGGAATTGCTCTTAAACAACATAATTTTGGTGTGACATTCTTGATTTTATCAATTGTGAATCCTAATTTTGAAAAATGTAATTTTTGGTTTCCATGAATGTGAAAAAAAAGGTTATACTTATGTAATAAATCGTATTTTCCTGTAAGCTAAATATGGTATTCATAAATGTAAATGTTCTAAAGGCAAACCTCTTTTTTTAAGATTCAAACTTGAAATGAAAAGTATTTTGAATCTATTGAGTTCTCTGCAAACTTGAAAGCAATAAGAACAATGGCTTTGCTAAAGCACTTGGCACTTCCTCTGGACTGTTGTTGTATTCTTATGATTTGTCAATGATGACAATTCTTATTGTTTTTTCAAGCAGTCAAATTTCTTTGAAAAAAAAGTTGGATTTTATGATATTGACCTTAATGAGAATATTACAAAAAATCTATAAGTAAAGGAGTGAAAGCATTACTAACATATGGATAGCTCATATAATTGTATTTGCATTCGATAACTAGGCTACTGGCAAAGATGATAATAATAACAGTCACGACAAGTTTGGACTTAAATGTCAAAAAATGAAAATCTGTAGATCTCAAAAGGAGAATTTTTTAAAGTACACCCTGCCTTATCTTTATCATATAGGCCTAATGTAAGTGAATGAAGGCATACAATAACTTTGTGTAGCCTACTACTTCTACTAATACATAAATGAAATAAAAATAAATGAAGCTTCTGCTGCAGATCTCAGGATGATCATTTCATGATATCATTTTTGGGCAAAACATTGCTTTATAAAAGTGCTGGTTATTCAAAAGTGTGCTTTAAGCACATTGATTGAGTTGCTAAACGGAGACTATGTCTAGTTTGGCAGTGATGGCTCTTGTTCTGGGCGGTTACAGCTGTTGTCGTGTTACAGTAACTGGTTACTGCTGTGCTGTACATGCATCAACACACACTCACAGACAGACAGGACAGAGAGAGACTTTCACTTTGTCAGGAGGCAGACTGTGAGAAAAGCTGAAAAAAAAGAAACGAGTAGTTGCAGAAAAACATTACTGTCATTGGATAAAGGACAACGGGGCTAGTTGTCACACATGGAGTCAAAAATTCAGCCAGATTATTGTTTTCTTGAGCAGCAGGATAATATTTAATCTTTTTTTGTATTATCAGTTTAAACCACACTGACATAAAGGAATAAATGAAAACTGTCACCCTTCTTTACTCACTCTTACGTTGCTGCAAACTTTCACTCTATGGAAAAGAGCAGCCTGGACATTCAACTAAACATCTGCTTTTATGTTTTACAGAAGTAGAGTCACACAAGTTTGAAACAAAATAACAAGGGCACACTATATAAAATGGCTCTCTGAAGTTGTAAATTAAAACTATTACTGGAGTACTTTTACAAGAAAATACTATTTTCAAAATGTGTGTCGTTTCTTCGAAATTTGTGATATTTATTAGCAATTGCTGAGTGAAAATCGTTCCAAAGTAACATTTTCAGTCTGTTTTTCAGAAATATCAGGTCGGGGCAAGTTGTCACATTTTTCAACCAAAACATCGTTTTAAAAATCATATTTTGTTATATTTTTTTTCTTCTCTATTTTGTCATTTCATAATTATCTTTAATGAGGCTAAAAAGCCATTAAATAGCCCATAATACACATTAACAGCAATATGTTGTTGAAGTATATTGAATATGCTTTTTTTTTTTTTTTACTTTATATTTTTCCCCACCTTTTTCAATTTAATATATGTGACCCTGGACCACAAACCAGTCTTAAGTGTCAATTTTTCCAAATTGAGATTTATACATCATCTGAAATAAGCTGGATAAATCATCTTTCCATTGATGTATGGTTTGTTAGGATCGGACAATATTTGGCTGAGATACAACTATTTGAAAATCTGGAATCTGAGGGTGCAAAAAAATCGAAATATTGAGAAAATCGCCTTTAAAGTTGTCCAAATGAAGTTCTTAGCAATGCATATTACTAATCAAAAATTAAGTTTTGATATATTTACGGTAGGAAATTTACAAAATATCTCCATGGAACATGATCTTTACTTAATATCCTAATGATTTTTGGCATAAAAGAAAAATGTATAATTTTGACCCATACAATGTATTGTTGGCTATTGCTACAAATATACCCCAGCGACTTATGACTGCTTTTGTGCTGCAGGGTCACAGATCATACTAACACTATCATGTGTTAGCACTAACATGTCCCACTACAGAGTCAAAGCATGTTAAATATAATGTAGGTGTTTCAGGGTAACAACAGCAGAAATGTTCAATAGCATCTATGCAGTCAAGACTTGAAGAAACTGACTTTGTAAATAAACCCACCCGAGTCACCTTTGAGCTTTTGCTCACGACCCCGAGACAGAGTAACATTTACTAACCGACTGAAATGAAATTCATGAGACAATTAACTCTATCAGACAAATTCCACAACATAGCAAGCAGTGAAAACCTCCCAAAGCTACAATTTTACATCCAGCTACTGCATTTTGTCTATGGAACATGTAGTCTTTGTTCAGATATAACCAGAGCATGGGTCAAATTAAACATAGGCCTACAATATAAATATAATCACTGTAAACAAACAGATGCATTTATGTAAAGGAATATATACAGCAATAATGACGATGGGTGTTTTTTTTTAATTAAGGACTCGAAAAACTTGATTTGAAAAATACTTGAAAAAGTGCACAGGAATAAAGATGTGATCATGACCTTAAGCAACCTTGATCTGTATGTGCATCTTTATTATTGCGTGGTTAGTTTTTCACCTTTTTAATGCACAGCACACAGTTAACATTGAAATGATCAAATAAGTTCCTAGTAAAAGCTATAATAATCCATACTTAGAATGATTAGGTTTATATAGTGATGGGTGCAATGCGCCTCCGTATTAAATAACAGTTCACTTTTGCTCTTAAATGCTTAGAAAAGTAGAAAGACTGTAAATACTCACCATTATCTTTTGCATATATTCAGCCCTTCAGCTGCTGGAAATTAAAACTTCATGCATGTCAACATAAACTAGTTTTAAAAAGCACCACATTTACAAAGCTCTGTGCAGATTTTTGCAAACAATAGGAAAGAAAGACTCCCTTACACTGATTAAAAGACACTCATTTACTATGATTTTACAATGGCAGCAGCATTATTATGGTATTTTGGAGGACACTCCCAGAGTAGCCCATTCAGATGAATTTCCTATCTTGTACCACCTCCAGATTTCCAACCTTGAATAAAAATGTTTGTTTTTGACACACGTCGCCCTCTGATGGACAGCGAGTGTTACTTCAGCACCACGAAAAAAAGACAAATGTAGCATAAAAAAGGCTCCTTAGAATAAAATGTCCAGCAGTCGGACAGAAGCTAGTCAAGAATTCTAAAAATTGTATCCATGCATGCAAATTCTTTAATAAAACGATAAAAAATAAAATCTTAAGATGAAATGCTGATTTGCATTTAAATGATTGCATGAGAATAAAGAGACCGAAACAGGAGATAAGGAAACTAGCACAACTTTGTAGGAAATCATCTGCATGAGACCGTGATCAAAATGTGTTATTATACAAATATGTGTCCCTGGAGCACAAAAGCAGTCTTAAGTCGCTGGGGTATATTTGTAGCAATAGCCAACAATACATTGTATGGGTCAAAATTATAGATTTTTCTTTTATGCCAAAAATCATTAGGATATTAAGTAAAGATCATGTTCCATGAAGATATTTAGTAAATTTCCAACCGTAAATATATCAAAACTGAATTTTTGATTAGTAATATGCATTGCTAAGAACTTCATTTGAACAACTTTAAAGATGATTTTCTCAATATTTCGATTTTTTTGCACCCTCAGATTCCAGATTTTCAAATAGTTGTGTCTCGGCCAAATATTGTCCTATCATAACAAACCCATGCATCAATGGAAAAATTATTTATCCAGCTTATTTCAGATGATGTATAAATCTCAATTTGGAAAAATTGACACTTATGACTGGTTTTGTGCTCCAGGGTCACATATATTATTCAAATCTCAAAACACAGATAAAAACCTGTAAAAAGGGACACTGTTGCATCCAAACCCAACACAAATCAGAGGTGTGCAAATAAATGAAAGGACTGCAGAAATGGGAAACTTTTTATTCGTGTATTTCACAAATCCAAATGTTCAGACCATCTTTCTTCCAAAGTAAAAACTTTACAGCAAATGTTTTGCAGGGAGCAGTGTTCAAAAACCAAACCGCAGTGAAACTAAGAAGCTCATGTTCGGGCAAATGTTGGGCTCGTCTGAAAGCGCACAGGAGGTCCTCGTGTTTCAGGTGGACAGTGGCTCATACTTGTAAACGTATGGAATGTATTTATTTACTGTACAGACACGCAGGGACAAACCCTGCAGAAGAAACTACATGATCTGTGCTGGGGAAATAACCCTAGTCAAAGAGTTTATTTATAGAGAGAAAACACACTCGAAAAACACCTATACAAAACCTTTTGCAATATACTTTTCTAACACTTTTAACTTCCCTTTTAAAAACTCAGTCTCTAAAAAAGCAAGTTAAAATAGTAACTTTAATGATTCAGTTTTCTACATTTTAATTTTTGCTTCTCTTTTATCAGTCATATTAAAGATGAGGATATTTCATAAATGCTGCATATTTATCTTCATGACCCTATGGGTGAAATCTCATGAAAACATATCCAGGTCACGTTTCACCGTAAAAGCATTTTGAAAAAATATTTTTGCATAAAGAAAAAGAAGCCTATTTTTGGATTTTTTGTTTTCATAATAAGCACATTTTTGCAACAAATATTTATTTATCTTAATGAAAAATAAATTAATTCTCATAGGCAAAATGTTTTACCTTTTTGCAATCCATATTATTCATTATGGCGATTCTCAATTTATTTCATTTTTGACTTTTATATGAAAAATAAGACCTAATATTTAATACTAATATAAAACAGTAGAAAATATCATTTAAAAACAGGTTTATTTTCTTTGCATTATAATAGTGGAGAGGTCTTGTTTCAAACAAAGACTAGCTTTTCACTGCAATATAATGAAATTATAGCATCATAGTGAAAAACATTTTAAAACATGTTTTTTTTTACCTTGGTATATATTTATTATGCCAAGACAATTATTTAAATTAAATGTTTAAAAGTTTTTTTATTTTAAATAATATTTTTCTTAGTGTTATTATGCAGAGAATTTTTTTTGTTCTTTTTTCCCTGCATTATAATGCAAAAAAATGTATTATGTCTTATTTATTTAAATGTAAAAAAATATATTTTAAATAATGAAAAAATTAATAATTGAAAAAGAAAATTGTTTTAAAATATTTTCTCACCACATTATAATGCAATTAATTAAATGAACTTGTTTTAATTTTTTTGTTATTTAAATATTACATGATTTTACAATAAAAAATGTGCTTAATTGTCATGAAAAATGAATAAATATATATATATATTTTTATTTTGGTGTGAAATGACCTGGCCATGCTAACAGTAACAGCGTGTGGATCTGCCTCTGGAAAGACAACCGCCTAAACGAGTGAACAACATCTGTGCTTTTCAGGCTCACACACACACACACACACACACACACAGACAGACAGACACAGACACAGACACAGACACAGACACAGAC